>NC_085137.1:285698014-285948014 GCF_035046485.1 Aedes albopictus
TTTTTCGTCAGTTGCTTTTCCCCCGAGAGCAACTGACACCTGACCCTCTTCTGAGCCCCATGGCTCAAACGGACCCGGATACTTGGACATCGGCGAACTGCTTCTCATAATGGACCCCCAATCGGACTGGAAAGGAACAACGGCCATCCATCATCATCCTTGTGCGCATCATTCTACTAGGTATAAAGTAGAAAAAGTGAAAGCAGCAGAAAGGCAAACCAGTTCGATAAAGTAGAATAGAATCTAGGCGCTGTACAAAATGTAAGTGCAGCTGTCAATTGAAATTGCTCACGTAGTGCCCCAGTGGACAATAGAGCTGTAAATTAGGTTAAGTGATTAAGAATAAAAAAAACCCTTAATTCCAGTTTTCGACGATTAAATTTGGCAGTATGTATTCGAAACTCATTGAAGAGAAAATTGCGTTGATGTACACTTTGTATCCAAAATATAATTTCTGCTGAGTCTCTCAAGTTCTCCAAATTTTCTACAATACCCATCTTTGATTGGAGGTTCTTGGTAAAGTTATGGTTATTATGGTCACTGCATAAGCACAGGTAAAGTTGCAGATGCGCAATAAATTTGAATCAATTGCTTGTATTGCGCATCATTAAGCTAATCAAGAGCTACAATATACATACACTAACTCGAATCGAGTTGCGACATATAAAAGTAGGTAAAAGCTCAATTTTTGCATCCCAGATCACTTGGGATTTTAACAAGAAGCATAATACACGTTGCTAAATCTTTATGCATTGTTTTTCAACCATTACTATTAAATCTTTGGGACATTTTACTAAAAATCTAGGTACTTGCAGTGCCATACTTTGTAAAAAAATATGTTCTCCATCTATCGTATAAAGAATGCAAAACTTCGGAATAAATGAAGCTATTTCCGGATTTTACGCGGAAAATGCAGAATATAAACAAACATCAACTGCCATTTCAAATTAATAGTGAACTGTCGGATGAATTTTGATAGGTAAATGAACCAAAACAACTTGTATTTTCATGGTCACTAATATTACAAGTGCTAATAATATTAGTGGAAAATCGAGCCTTTATGCAACACAAATTATTAGCACTTGTAATATTAGTACTTGTAACTTGTAACTTGTAGCTAATATTATTAGCCCGATTATGCTACAGGGCCCTGGCCGCTTTGACGTTTGTGCCACATCCTTAACATGCCACAAGCATCAATATTGACAAGAAAAATAATGGGGCTTTCTTGTACTGGCTGCGTATGTATTAGATTAGATTAAATGAGGAAGATAAAATTGGGACATCACTGTATTTTAGCCCTAAATTATTTCAAATTTATGCATTAAAATATACAAAAAATATCGCAGACACATTCTACGGGCCCCGTATCATCAATACTCATATTTCAAAGTTGAAATTTGGCATATTCACATTCTACATTACTCTTGTCGTCCAAAAATGTATTCAACATGATATTAATAAATATTTATTGAACGACGGATAAGATTAACAATAAAGTCGTGATTTTAAGGCATTTAGTCATACTATTCATCAAAGCTGTCGTGTTTTAAACACCAACGCACAGATTTTTCAAAAGTCTTCCATGATTACCAGATAAATGTATGTAGATTTTTTGGCATACAAAGAGTTTTAATTGTAATGCTTTACAACTCTGAGGTATGGCTGGTCAAAGTAATAGGTTTTGAAGCGTTGTAGCGTCACGGAAAAGCAACCTTTATGAAATTTATTCAAATTCGGAACAAGTTTCAAATATGAAATTTTGTATGGTCTTCGTACTCCAGAATATCTTTCAAATTAGACTAAAAAAACCCAAATTAATCCAGTGGTGATAATGCCTTTCTCGTCGAATATGTTCTCATGATCTTTCCGTCGACGTAAATCAAAGTGTTACTGAATCCTGATATTTTTTTAAGAAAAGCAAGCATTTTATCAAAGCCATCATTGAATTGAAAACTTATGATAGCACATAATCCGATGTTATGTTCAACGTATAAGCAGAGCTGAATAATATCAAACTTCTCAATCGACTGCTTGAGCACCTTCACTCACACTGGAGACTGATCAATAACAAGACGATATCAACAAGCTAAGATATAACTTTTTACGCAATCACAGATCACAAAGGTTTTTTTGCACATTTTAGGCTATATTTTAATGACAGTTGTAAACAAGAACGATAGGTAGTTAGTACAGTGAGACGTCTGTTTGTATGTGGTTTTAATTTGTCAAAATTTTGTTCTCTTACACATTTTTATCACTTGCATTGATTTTATTCACTTTCCTGGCGAAGCACTAAACGCTGGTTGTGCAATCCTACCGGTAGTCTCTAATGTGGTATGAGCCTATTTTCTAGTTAACCGTTCCTCAGGTATTAAAAAAGCCGAAATGTGGTGTATCGCATGCTATATTTGGTTACTATCGATGCGGTTCCGGAGCACTACCGGGTCTCTTAAACATAGTCTCAGAATATTTTATTGCTAACGTTTATATGGTTACCTAAAAACACGATTTGATTTATCTTATGCATGGGTATAGATCATTTTTACATTTAACCACTTCCAGTGAGACACCTAGAACTGGTTTTGAGACACTACCGGTTGTCTAAAATATGGTCTGAGGCTATGTTCTTACGAATCGATCATCGTGTTAACAAAAAAGCTGCTGTTTGAAGTACCGTCAAACACCGAGTAATCCTCACTCTACAATACGACTCTTTTAAATTTGTACCTCGCTCATTCGACATTTGTCGAATTAAAAAATGATCAAATGTCACAGTGTAATACTCTGGAAACACGAATGATCCGATATTGTGCTGTTACTCACACCCGCAGCTGCTCCTCGTGCAGCTGTTATTTCCTGAAGTTCAAATTGGTTGCTTTCCGACACTTGATCCGTTTGGTAATCAACCGCAGTGAACTTCGGAAGCCAACAATCGTAAAATGAACTGTAGGATTACTGCAATCATTGTCGAATTAGCGTGGTTTTATGGTACCACACACATGGGTTTGGTTCAATTTCACATTTTACCACTTTCGGTTCACATTTCAATACTTACCGATTGTCCCTGATGTGGTCTTAGACTAGTTTCATGGAAATTGTTAATCAGTTTTCCTGCAGAGTCGCGAATTGATGTACCTCATGCATGGGTATGGTTCATTTATGCATTTCTCTAGTTCCGGCAAGACACTCGAAACTGGTTTTGGAACACTACCGGCAGTCTTAAATGTGTCCTGAGGCAATTTTCTTGCTGACCGTTCTTCGCGTTATCGAAGAAGCCGTTAATTATTGTGCTGCGTGCATGCGTTTAGTTCTGTTCTACATTTGACCACACTTAAGGCGGGGCTCCTGGAACCGGTTTCGGCACACTATTGGTTTTCCAAAGTATGGTCTATGATTTTTTTCTTGTTAACCGTTCATCAGGTTACTTAAAAGTCATTCAATTTGTCGCATTTATGGGTTTGGTTCTACTTAATATTTGAACACTTCCGGCGGGGCACCTGTAATCGGTTGCGTAACAAATATGGCAGGAACCTTGTTTGCCAAATCAAGATTCCTAAAATCCACGATTTGATGAGTCGCATGCATGGGTTCAGTTCACTTTTATGTTTTGCCATTTCCGGCGGGACACCCGTAACCGGTTCCGGATCACTACCGGTTCAGATATAGTCTGAAAATATTTTCCTGCTTACTGTTCATCAGTATATCAGAAAGCCACTATTTGATATGTCGCATGCATAGGTTTGGGTAATTTTTATATTTGGTCACCTCCAGCGGGACACCTAGAGCCGGTTCCGATATAGTCTGAGAATGTTTTCCTGCTTACTTTTCGTCAGATTATCGAAAAAGCCGCGGTTCGATATGTCGCATGCATGGGTTTAGTTCGCTTTTATGTTTGGCCACTTCCAGCGGGACGTTCGGAACCGGTTCCGGGACACTACCGGTTCAGATATGGTCTGAGCTCATTTTCCTGCTTTTCATTCATCAAGTTATCGAAAATGCCGTAGTTTGATGTGTCGCATGCATGGGTTTGGAGCGTTTTCATATCTGGCCCCTTCCTGGGGTACCGATCCGGAACACCTAAATGGCCATAACTCCGGAACCACTGGACTGATCCGAACCATTTTCAACAAGAAACAATGGGACCAGATTCCGCATCGAACGAACCGTTGGTCATTAAAACCGGTTGAGGTTTACTGCCAAAAAGTGATGAGTTTTTTTGTACACATACACACATACACACACATACACACACATACACACACACAGACATCACCTCGATTCGTCGAGCTGAGTTGATTGGTATATGTAACTTGACCCTCCGGGCCTCCTATCAAAAAGTCATTTTTGGAGTGAACATATAGCCTTTCCAGTACGAGGCAAAAAGTAAATCGGTTCACTGACGCCTGAGTTTCACCTGTTTGGAGTTTACGTTACACGTCACGAAAAAAAGTTCTGTGGAAAAGAGCAAATTTCTCTGGCTTGGATGGCTCCTGCAGTGGACAAAAGTAGTTCTATATTCAAAACTATTTCTTTCTCGTTGTTTATGAGCTATTTTTAATGTGTCATTTGTAAATTGCGTACCATTAGGGCCCGTTCATAAACTAAGTAGACTCTTGAGGGACGGGGGAGGTGATGTTTGGCCAAAATCAACGCTCTATACAAATTCCAAACATTGTGTAAATTGTAATTGTACTGCGATCTTGTAAATAATTAAATCGTAATCAAATGCCACTCAAACCGATAATTTATATGATATCAGAACCAAACGACGAAACACTGACAAAATTGCCATTTCATATATCTCAGAGTATTGATAACTTCGAGAGTTGGTGTTTTCAACAAAGTTGTTAGTTTGGTCATGGCACACATTTCCCAAATGGAGGATGTAACGGTAGCCCTTTTTGTTATTTATTATTTGTGTTATTTTCTCGTTTATTAATTGTATCTTTATAAAAGAATACAAAATCATATTAAATTCAAGCATGATTTACACGGACGTAGCCGGAGTCTAGACAAAACAGTCAATGAAATCAAAGCATACAACTTCGTGAAGTGTAGAAAGGTCAACCGCTACGCAGCGTAGTTGCGTACTGCGTACACTGTAACGAGAATTACTGTTCGTGTTCTCGTTATCTTGCTAGAGAACACCGAAGTAGTTGGCTTTTGAATACTTGGCTTTGTAACGGATTAAGATGGGCAGACAATTCAATTGCGAAAGCAATTTCTTTAACTGAAATCACACGAACATGATTAACGGAGACCGTCGGGCTTCTGTTTCCGGGAGCCATACCGTCGATCCAATCTGAGGAATTACAGAAATATTCTCGTTCACTTTGTCCCAGATCGTGGCAGAAGAAGGATCGTGGTGTAGTGTTTTTTCCGTGGTGTGATTTTGTAGGAAAGTATAAACGTGAAGAGTGCTTTAGTCTGAATTAACCATTTACTGTACCCTCGTTTAGGCCTTGTAAAAGTTAGCTAGTTTTGTGCGGTTGTGAATTGTGCGAGTTGAACTGGAGTTCAAAGGTAAATGACTTGTGTTCGTTGTGTTCCCATATGTGCTAATTGTGTCCTCAAAGCCAAGCGCGCGCTACGGCTTCTATTTCCAAAAATAGCGTACACCGCACAAAGCAGAAAGCGAAAACAGCGTCTCGCTGCCCCACCATACGTCACGCATCCACCTGCGATTTGGTGCCGAAGTTTGCCTGGCGGTTTAGGGCCAGAAGGGAGTAGCGACCGTCACCAACGCACTCCAGGCACGTTTTCATCGGCCATCCAACGTCTTCGTGAAGTCACGGGCTCGAGAAGGACCTCCTAGAACCTCGTGCGTGACTGTGAAGTCGCGAGTAGCGGTACAAGAAACATCCCGCTCGCTCGCTCGTCGTTTCGTCTACGTCATCGACAACGTCATCGTAGAAAGCTACGAAGCGTAAGCTTCGCAAACCGTGAGTACGTTACCGAAACCTTGCATGCAAGCGTAATTAGCACGGACACTCGAAAGCGCTAGATAGATCTGAACCGCACAGGTTAGGGCCAGAAGCAAAAGGGGGAAAGAAGAAGAAAGGCCGGCCGTCCGGACGAGTAAGAATGCGTAGGTTATCAAATTGTTAGAATAATGAATGCCTAGTAAGGTGGCCCACACTTATATGAAAAACAAAAATTTCGAAAAATGCCAAGTCTTACCTCTTCAATCAGTTGTTTTGAACTCCCAGAAGCTACGTTCAAAATTTGAGCAAAATCGGTTTAGCCTAAGGGGGCGCTCAAAACGCTTGAAGTTTGTATGGGAAAACTTGGCCAAATGTATGCAGAAATTTTAAGTTTTCGAATTTTGCCGCTAGGTGGCGCTGTAAGCGTTCAATAATCAAACCCTTTGGTATTATTGTAGGTGACTATATGCCAGACAACTTTGTCGAAGATCGCAAAGTGATCCAACGTCTGTGAAAAAAGTTATACCCTGAGAAAAGAGAGGATAAACTTTATTATTATTTTCCTAATACATGTAAAGGAATAATATCAATAATGAAATTTCAATACTTTGCCTTACTTTGCCTAGGGTATAACTTATTTCACAGCCGTCGGATCACTTCGCGGTCTTCCACAAAGTTGTCTGGCATAAAGTCACCTACAATAATACCAAAGGGTTTGATTATTGAACGCTTACAGCGCCACCTAGCGGCAAAATTCGAAAACTTAAAATTTCTGCATACATTTGGCCAAGTTTTCCCATACAAACTTCAAGCGTTTTGAGCGCCCCCTTAGGCTCAACCGATTTTGCTCAAATTTTGAACGTAGCTTCTGGGAGTCCAAAACAACTGATTTAGGAGGTAAGACTTGGCATTTTTCGAAATTTTTGTTTTTCATATTAGTGTGGGCCACCCTAATGCCTAGGTTATCAAATTGTTAGTAAATAAATTCGAAAGTTTCACGTTTTTGTTTTCGTAAGACAATGTGTTAGTCAGTGATGTTTAAGAAAGTTTGAAGTACCTTTCACGTTTCGTTAGTTCTAGTTAGCGTCCTTTTGTTGTGTATTCCGTCTTCCAAAACGGAATGGGATTAAAGTGGATGGGGAATCTCTGCCCGTGATGATAACCTGGATAAGATCGAGTTCTTTGAGTACGGTTGTCTTCCGGGATTCGTTGGTTATGTTCGTGTGAGGAAAGTTATTGAGGTGTAAGATTCTTTCGGGCAAATTGGATAGATGGGTCTGCTTACTTCTTCCTGCGCACTGTTAAGTATTTGGAAGCTGACCTCTTCGGTCAGTATCTAGCCGGGCGTAGAACACGACTAGTGGTCCTCCTAGGAGGTGGCGCATAAGCCACTTATTTGAAAACTGGCCGGAAGTAGAAAGCAGACTCTAAGCCGCCTCATGGCTGCTACAAAGAGAACGTGCTTCTGGAGCCGACCTACTGATGGGTTGGTCAAATACCCACGTTAATGGATAGTTTGGTTTAAAGTTCCACCAAAAAGCGGCGCTAGAGAACTTACAAATTTTAAGTTTCATATAGGGGAAATTGTGTATTTTCGGCAGTTTTGTTTTCTTCGTCATGGAGGGTTTTTTGAAAGCTGTTAAACTCAAAATTGGCCTCAAATCCTTCCCAACCAAGCTGAATTATACGACCAAGTTTAAGGAAATTTGGCCGACAAAAACATCTCAAGACGAAGAAAACAAACCTGCCGATAATACCCATCGTCACCCTATCTCAAGACCCCGATTACTTAGAAAGATGGTTTCTTTGGCAAAATTGTTTGGTAAGTCAAGGACTTGCAGTGGATTTACCATAAGATGCAAGATTTCGCTACTAGAAGATGCTAGCTTCCATTTTGCAAAATAATTTCTCAAAAAGTATTCTACAAACTGGAACTTTTTTTACTTGGTTCTAAGATTTAAGGGTTAATAGAACGACAGTCAAAAAAGATGTATTCTTCTTAAAGCGCTCCATCTTCGTGTAGAGCTAACCAATCGAGTCTAAATTTGTAGCAATTACAGATAATTAGCTGAGAAGCTATCAGTCAAAATTTGAGAATTTTTGATATTTTTTTACAGAATTCGGCTTGTAGAACGTTTTCAAGATAATTCATAAAATTGGTATGCTACTGAAAATTTGCAACTTGCGCCACGGTGCGGCAGAAATTAAAACCAAACGGCAATTTAACTGAAAGTTTTTGATCAACCAGGATCCTGAGGGTAACGAAACTAAAAATGTGTATGCCCTCAAGCGCCTCCTAGTGGAAGGATTTGAAATCATAAGGCCCATCAATTGAAAGTTCTTGACCAGCAAAACAACGTTGTCGAGGACACCAACTGACTAAATAATAAGGATCTTGAAATATACAGGGATGGAAATTATGTCAGTGTTACGTATATCTTTGATATCACAATAATCACCGACTCATATATATCAGGACCCTGAATACTTGGAGAGTTGTTGAACTTTTCAAGAATCTTCAGTTTAATAGTCGTTTGGTTTAAGGTTAGTGGTAGTTGAAATTTTGAAAAATCATGCACATTATATTTATTCAGAAAAGAAAAGTTGTAACTTTTTAAAAATTCCCAAAAATTTTCAAATTTTGACTGCTGGTCAGAACTTGTAAGAAACTTTTTGAGAAATTCTAATCATTTGCAAACTATCATAATTAGCATCGCGAAATCTCACGTCCAATGCAATGTTAAGTCAGCTGTAAAAAAAGACACGGACACGTTCAATGCTTCCAGTGAGCTTTTCGCCCTTTGAAGGAAGCAAGGTTGCAACCATTCATTTGCAAAGATTTACATTCATTTGCTTTTATCACAGTTCAGAAGCATGCTATCGAAAAACAGTGTATAGATGAATTTAACCTTGTAGTTTTATCTGAAAGTTTGCCGAATAACATTGGGGTCGCACACGCATTCCAAAGTCGTGAGCGAGCTGTGAAGGCAACTTTCCACAGCGTGAATGAAATTTACATTCACCGCGTGGAGAGTTGCCTTCACTGCTCGCTCACGACTTTGGTATACGTTTGCGAACCCAATGTTATTCGGCAAACTTTCAGATCAAACTACAAGGTTAAATTCATCCATACATTGTTTTTCGATAGCATGCTTCTGAACTGAGATAATAGCAAATGAATGTAAATCTTTGCAAATGAATGGTTGCAACCTTGGAAGGAAGCACGACACTAGACAACGGACTAGCATGCAACGCCCAGTGGCACAGCCGAAAACTTTTCCTGACAGCTGCGGTCTCTGGCTTATCAAACAACTTTGCCAAAGACACCAACTCTCTAAGTAATTAAGATTTTTTTATCACTGTTAGGTCTATTTGTCTCTGAGATCAGAGAAGTTGATCTTAGGGTCCTAAGTGGTAAGCAGATCCTCTGGTATGCCTTTGGTTCAATAAATTCTCGCACACATTTTAAAGCGTTTTTACTTGAATTGATGACGTTGCATAGATTATTTAAGAAATGTTTATCTCGACGGCGTGATGAGTTCTATGCTGAAAAATCTAAATATCTCGCGGTGCGAAGTAATGGATCTCAGCGGTCTAGCCTTTGGGGTAAAATTAGCAGAATATGGGTGGTACTAAGCCGAAGATGGGTGCCAGTGTCATTAACCTTCATGAAGGAATGTTCATACTGCTGATAGCAATAACTTGGCCCTCCGAGCCATTTATCACAAAAACGAATTTTCAATAGAATAAAGTTCCCCTTGAAGCAGTGAAGATAATGCAATATTTCGTACGTTACAGCGCGAGCAGAACCCTGTTTGAAACTGAACGTGCGTTGTAACGTCACGAAATGTAAAAGTCGATTATCCAAAAGCAAATCCGTAATTTATAAGTTTTATTTCATTAAATTGAAGAACAAATCAATATATTTCAATGGTAGAAAAAAAAATCAGAATAAAACAAAAATCCCAGCAGGTTTTTTGAGATGTTGGTAGCGCGGTAGAGAGGGTCGGATTCTAGCGCGTTGTAACGTCACGCTACAAATACGCATTTAAAACACGTTTTTCTACTCACTCAAAGTGCAAATTTTCGGTAATACCAATCCGTGTCGCTTTCGCTCTTCGTACATATGTACAACAGAGATGGTTATATTTGCGGTTTAGGGGAAGATGATATAGATCGATGAGATTAGAATTGAACCTTATAATTGGCTCTATAGCTTAGTTGGTAAAGCACTTGTCTAGCGAATAAGGGTCGTGAGATAAAATCTCACCTGAGCTGTGGATTTTTTTCCCATTTTACCAATAATTTACCCATCTGTACATATGTACGTTGAGTTATTTGAAATTCATAATTGACCACACATTTTTCTAATGAAAACTAAATGTTCAATAGGTCAGATATATCAGAAATTAAACAAGAATCCAAATATGAAAAAAATATTTTGAGGTTTATAATCGTTTTCATGAGTTATAGTGGAAAATCTGACTACGAATGCATCAAAACGTTGTAACGTCACGGTAGAATGTGTCCGGAGTATAAATACTCCAGGAAATCGAATTCCAGATAATCGAGTCCGACCTGTATTTCCAATAGGCAACAAATTACTATGATTATTTTGGAATGTTGAGAAACACTGCGAAATCATAATGATACTCTCACTTCTTGAATGGCAAAGCAGCTACTCTATGAGGAAATGGAACACCAAGCACTCAGAGCATGCTGTACAGAATACCAAGCATGTTTTGAATTTTTCGCTCTACTTGTCGTTCGCTTTGCATTCCATCCCTGCTTGGAGACTGGGTATATAAAACAAAACAGAAAATCTTGTTTTCAACGGGGGAAAACGTGGCCACACATCGTGACCTGCAATTAGTTGTATAGTCACAGTACACTCATGTATGCTGTTTTGAATCCGATAACGATCAGCCAATTGTTGATTCGGGAAAATTATTTCCTCAATGAGTGGCTGTTAAACTTTCGACACCAACCCAACAAACTGTTGCCCTGGGCCAAGCGCGAAATCGCTTCCCTCTTGTACCGCTTCGATGGAAGGATCATGCGCACTGAGATCCTGGATGCCGACGATCTAATCCCCATCAGTCGTATTTGTTCGTGTGCATTCGACACAACCACCGTCCGACCGACCATGGAAAAGAGGCTCGCTTGCCATATGATTCTGTCTCGGATTTGCCGGATGCGTTCCGGTTCTGCACGCTGTTAAGAAACCAGATTCACCTCCGATGCTTTATTTGCGAGATGTCACCCGTTGAGTTCGAACGTGTCTATCCGTTTCAAGTCAGAAAATTAATCATGGAGAAAAAAATACGGCTTCGACAGCAATGAGCGTCAGCGGAACGTAGAGGTTGAGGTTTTGGCATGAAGATACATCATATCATTACTAGTAAACTTACTATAATGCACTTGTGCATTATTAAGGTGAATGATGCATTTTTCTCAGACTAAGAAAAATGCAAGGAAAAAAACATCAATTGACTTCCAGAAACCAATCGTGTATGTTAAAAACTTACTATTACGCTAGTCCCTCTATTACTATTACGCTAGTCCCTCTAGTTTCGCTGATCCAAACATCTGCTTTTTAATAGTTTTATGTACGTTCACAAAATGTTCTACAAAGTTGTAAAAGAGCTTATTTGGAGCAAGTTTGCCGAAAAAACATTATTCTATCTCTTATGGTTCCTAACTTATATTTTTTTTAAAGATTCATGTTAGGGTGATCCATGAATTTCAGTTTTCCTGAAATAACTTTCAATTCGTTCGTTTTTAGTAAATATTTTGTTCCGAGCACTTTTAGAACTATGAACGACGCATATTTTTTACAAAGAGCTCAAAGTTCTAACTCGCGTAGTTAAAAGATATTGGCATTTTTCTTCGAAAAATCACTTTTTTTTCAAAATGTCATATCTCAAAAAGGAGCAAATGGATTTTTAATCTCCCGGTTGCATTAAAAAGATCGTACTCTGTTATATTTATGGTGAAAAAACTGTAGGTACCTTTTTTGTTTAAAGCTTTATATTGAATTTTGAAAATACGATTTTTTTCATGGAAAAGCAGCTGTAACTTTGAAAATCGATGAAATACAAAGTTGGCGTCTTTGACAAAATTGTGAGTTTTTGGCTACTATAAAAGTGTCCAGAACAAAGTATTGCGAAAAAATCAACACATAAAATTATATTGAGTAAAAACAGATTTTCATATGAAAAATGACACACTTCAAGCAAATTCAACTCGTCTTTGTTAGATATATCGAAGTAGCTTGGTAAATGGTCATCCATTTCATTCTAGAACCAATGTTTATTTATACTGTCATCACCATTTAGGCACAAAGTTGATAAGATATTATCATGTAACTTTGATAGGCATTTACGTTAACATAAACATATACTAGTGGTTGACATTTTCACTATCACATTGAAGTGATGAAATTGAAATTAAATTGATAAAAATCAGCCCAGAATCACATTTTTAGTTGAGTTCATTGACGAATTATGGACTATAAGCTAATTTAAACATTTTCGACATGGTTACTTCGATCTATCTAACAAAGACTAGTCGAGTTTGCTGAAATTGTTCCGCTTTCCATATGAAAATCGGTTTTTATTCAATATAATTTTATGTGTTGATTTTTTCGCAATACTTTGTTCTGGGCACTTTTAGAGCAGCCAAAAACTCACAATTTTGTCGAAGACGCCAAAGTTGTATCTAATCGATTTTAAAAGTTACAACTGCATTTCCATGAAAAAAATCGCATTTTCAAAATTCAATAAAAAGTTTTAAACAAAAAAGGTACCTGCAGTTTTTTCACCATAAATAGAACAGATTACGATCTTTCCAATGCAACCGCAATGCAATGCAATGATTTTTCGAAGAAAAATGCCAATATCATTTTAACTATGAGAGTTAGAAATTAATTAATAAGCTCTTTGGAAAAAATATGCGTCGTTCATAGTTCTAAAAGTGCTCGGAACAAAATATTTACTAAAAACGAACGAATTGAAAGTTATTTCAGGAAAACTGAAATTCATGGATCACCCCAACATGAATCTTTAAAAAAATTATAAGTTAGGAGCCATAAGAGATAGAAAAAATGATTTCTTCGGAAAACTTGCTTCAAATAAGTTCATTTACAACTTTGTAGAACATTTTGTGAACGTACATAAAACTATTAAAAAGGCGATGATTGGATCAGCGAAACTAGAGGGACCACCCTAATTTCACCATAATGAGAAAAAAGGTCGAAAAATAAGAAGAAACTTTCCAAAAAAACACCATGTATCTAAAGCTTAAGGTTTAGGCACAAACATTTTTGTCTTCGTAAACACGGCTCTGGACCCATTGTGCAATGCACTGTGGCGGGCCTCCATACAAAAGTCGCACAAAACCTCAAATGTTAACCGAAATTGCTAAAATCCACAGGTTATGATGATTTTAGTTCCCTAAATCTATTTTTGATATCCCTTTCGTGACGGCCCATAAAAGAATGATTATCTCAAATTTTCTCTTATAAACTTAACGTCCTCTAGAATAAAACTTTCTTTACTTCGGCTACTTTATCCACCTATGCACTGTTTGGGGTCAAATTAGGACCAGCACAATTGTGCTGGTCCGTCCTCAAGCCGGTCGATGCTCTCTAAGTAATTGCTAAAAATTGCCTACTTTTAGGCGTTTTATGGTACAGAAGATTTATTGTAATTATAAAATCATTTAAATTAAAGTGTTAGTTTGTAGAAATTTAGACGTATATTTTTAAATCTAGGAACACGAGATCAGCTTGACAGGATATTCAAATCATAGAAGTAAATAAGAAGAAGATAATAAGAACAGCAAATCCCTGTTCCAATCTAAAAAAAACTCGTACGAGCTGAAATCGTGTTCCTTGAGTTGAAATTATACGTCTAAGTTAGTTTGTACACTTTGTAGTGATTTAATAATTAAAATCAATCTTCTATATCATAAAACGCCTAAGAATAGGCAATTTCCGATGAAACTTGTCCACGTTCCGCCTTGGGGACGGAACAGCACAATTGTGCTGGTCCCACTTTGACCCCCAGAAATCTTGTGCTTTTCAACAAAGCAACACTTTTTCTTCGCCGTTTTGCAGAACTACTCTTTTTCTATAGATTTTTATCTCTGCATACACTCATTGCACAATTATGGGTCACTCAAGGTACAATCATTTCATAAGATGAATCGTTTTTCATACAAAAATAACACTTTCATTCATTTTTATCTCATATTCTCTTCAATTAAACTCATTTTTATTGTTTTATATAAAAATCTGCTTGTTAAATTCACTTTAGGCAGTGAAAATCACTAAAACGTTGATGAATAATGAAAACCACAATAATGGGTCAAAATTGGCTGTGCAACCATTATGGGTCAATTAGTTGCCTATTATGGGTCACTCAAGAGGAATCGGCTCAACAATAATGTTTTGTCTATTTTTTCAATGAATGATCACTTATTCTCGATAGATCAACTATAGTAGAATCTAAAACTGGTCTCAAACCTCTTAACGAAGCGTGTTTTCACGATTTGGAATCAATTTTTCAAAATTGGGACCTAAAAGTATGCAATGCCCCAGTACGCAGAACTCTCAATATTATGCTGCTCAAAAAGTGACCCATAATTGTGTGATTTTCGGTGTTCCTTGGCACAATAATGAGTCACTTAAATTTTGCCTGAAATAAGCTTTAATTAGCTGCAATCACATGAATTTCTATATTTAGAACGTAAATTATACCTTTGTTCTGGTGATGATACCATTTTGCACTTGAAAATCATTAAAGCTCGCTTTAACAGAGCTTACGAAAGCAGCGCACACACTTTCCGATACATATACACAATCGAAGCGTTACTTTGACAGATGGTTTTACGCCGAACAAAAAGTTATTGAAAATATGTATGTTTTGACGTATAAGCCCATGATCGATACGTATAGTGACACAAAGCAAATCAACTTATGAGCGAAACATGATAATGGCTGACAAAAGCTTGCAATTAATTAGTATTTATCTATTAAAGTGAAGAGTGACTAATTGTGTGTGACCCATAATTGTGCAATGAGTGTACCTGGATTAAACAAATATTTATAAAAATACGACAGATAAACTTTTTTCAACTTCTAGGGTGATTATTTACTTTTTTGTTTAACTTATTGTGGCGTTTTTTTATAAACAATTCCAATCAAAGCTGAGGCTCAGAAATACAAGTTAGTGTGACAACTCGATCATAAAAATTATTTACATCACATATTTTGAGGAGAAAACAATTGAAAAAAATGTATAAAACCAATGCCGGAAAACATCACGATTGTGCTGGTTCATCCCGAAAGGGATATGGAACTTTTCATATATTTTAATTTTACTGTATTAGGGTGGTTCAAAATTTTGAAATCTGCTGATTACACGGTCCGACAAATTTTTTGCCCAGCTCTAAATTTCACCTTTTCTGATTGCTCCCGACTAGAAACTCATAAATCCGAAGTTTTGACCCTCCCCCTCCTGGGAGAGGGGAGGGGCATTGATTTAAAATTTTGAAAAATCGAAAAATTTCGAGGTTTTTCGATCGCCATTTCGGCTAAATGCACGATATCAAAAAAAGAAAAGGTTGACCACGGAGCTTTAGGGGTTGTGCAACTACCAACAAAATTTCACGAAGATCCATCAAGCCATTCTCGAGAAACGGTGTTTTTACGAAATGATGTTTTAAAGATTTCTTATATTGCACACAAAGAATCCAACTACTATATGGCACAATTGTTGATTTAACCATATCGTTTAGCATCACGGTGTCTTCGAGGAAGTTTTTCACTATAATAATGTGCTTCTTTTAACCTGTTGGTAAAAATGATCAATCCCCCTAAAAGTGAGATAGAAAATTTACTTTTTGAATTTTTCAAGATACAAGGTTGATGTCTTCACAAGAGTTGTAGAAAATGCTGTTCTGAATAACTTTGTCGAAGACGGCAAATTCATAACTCCGTTAGTTTTCAAGATACGTTACGTTTTTATTACCGGCGGTCTCTTGAAAGTGTTTTTCCTCAATAACTTCTTTCACTTTTGATTCCACAATTCTGTTCTCACAGTCTCCAAAAGGTCAATCATTTTGACTTTCTAAAGGAGACAATTACTTGTACTTTCGCATTTGTATGAGGTAATTTGCTTACAATTGCCTATAAAGTACATAGTGCGGAGCAAAAGTTCGCACCTAACAGTCTCCACAAAATAACTATTAAGCGGAAAGACAATAATTTCGTTTTTCATTGCTTAACGATTCCCTATTTTGTAACCTTCAAAAAAAGCACTAGATTTTATCGAGGTCTTTTTGTAGCTCTAGTAATAAAACTTTTAATGCAAGTACTTCAATGCGAACATTTGCTCCATACATGGGGAAAAAGTTCGCACATGATAAAAGATAGTTTAATGGTACAAAGTTCCAAGTTAATTCATGTTTATCCTCTCACTATAGCCACGAAATGTGTTTATTTATATTTATATTTACATCCCAACAGGAATACGGCTTGGTTCTCAGTTTTTGTATACAATGTATTTAATGAATACTTCCAAATATTATAATATAATAGTTGTTAATAACCCTAGTGTGGCCAACATGGTCCTGGCTAGCTTTTTCGACTTCAATTTTCATTTTTTTTTTTATGGTTAATCTAAAAACACGTGAATATATACTAGAGTGCTTGACCAAATATCAAAGCGAGAAGGTGCGTGAAAAGAGGTATTTTAAACATAATACCCTACATATCATACACATTGACACATGGGCCGGGACGAACAGCTAGACTTTCCTTCCAAAGTAAGACGTGATTAGAAATTTTTGTCTCACCGACTGAGGTGAGAGGTAACTATCCATGCTCACCACTATACGCGACGGCCAAATGATAAGTTTTTGATTTATGCAAGAATGTAGAAGTTTCTTCAAATTTTGAATGCTTTTTTAATATTGGAGTTCTAAGTTTTTCTTAAGATTAAATTGTCAACTTGTTATTTTTTTATATAAAGCAATGAATGTAGACAAATCTCGAATACTTTTTTTTTAACTTGTTATATCATACATTTGTGTTTAAGACTAAAATCTCGTATCCTTTTATTTTTTCATAATTTTGGCCGTTTTTATATGAAAATACCATATTTTCAAAATTTACTTAATCACCTTAAACAAAAATAGTTATTTATGCAACAAGTTGCAAAATGATGATTTTTTCGGCACGAGTCGTACATTTATCCAACGAGGCTTGCCGAGTTGGATAAATACGACGAGTGCAGAAAAAATCGAGTTTTGCAACCAGTTGCATACAACATTTTTTGTAATTACGAAAAATACCCATTCAGTATAATCATTTCTCGCAACACAATCATGTATCAGGAGGAATCACGTGCGAGCATCCATGCGCATCAGTGTAGTTTTTATTCGATCAGGTAGGCTATGGTGTAGTATTTGATCGAGCTCCCGTTGTCAAACAGTTGTTTGTTGGCAAAGGCAGAAGTCGCTAAAGTACCTCCACCAGCTTCGTTCTCACCCGATCTGCCATCGGAATAGGAATAAAAGTCGTCTTGATTCGCAGTCATGCTGTAGAGTAGATGTAGAATCACCAGTCGAATCTACGGTTAACACGAAATTTAGTGCAAAGTGTGTGCTGGCAAAAGTGCCGAAAAGTGCTACTTTTCGGCACACTTGCATGAGAAGAGAAATATAGGCCTTTTCATGACACTTCAGCCAACTGAAAAGTGATATTTTTTAAAACTTAATTGCAAAAAACCATTTCTTAGTTTCTTCGTCATTAAAAAATGAAAATTAGAAATTTTGAATAATACTAATAAATTGAAAATCAACTTGAACTATAATAAGATAAGAAGTGCCAAAAATAAACCATTTTTAGAGGAAACCCAAGAATAGCTTTCTTAAATTGGATTATTAAAAACTCTCTAATTTTACATAATATTGACAACATAGCTAAATCTAATAGTTTAGATGTAAAGCTTTTAGTTAAGCTATAGATACGGCACTGGACCATTGTGTAGTGGTTCATTGTTCCATGGTAAAAAAAGAAGAGGAATGTGGATTAATGCACGTGTTCAATCGATTGACTTTTGTGCGGAGCCGTGTTATCTAGGTGGCCATGAAAACAAGTACATTCTGTGTAAACATGGCACCGCCCTAGGCACCGCCCAAACGCCAAATAAGTGAACTTGTGCAAAAGTTCATATTTTTTTTGAAATTCAGCCATTTCATAGGAAACCACGTGGACGTTATATTTGATGGGTTTGTCGTTCTTTGGAAAATATTGGATCATATTTTATTTTTATGTTGACATAACAGTTATTAATTTTAACCCTTAGGTTAGGGAACATTTTTGTACTTTATACTAATGGCTAGGATTGTTTAGCATATCTGAAAATAATTTATTATGTCTTCTGAAGCGTATTTCTTTTTTTATCATCTAAAAATTTATGTTTTCGTGACCTCTCAGCCCAACAAACATTTTTGCTCTACAATCCACTTTTAAGTAAACTTATTACAAGTTTTATTTTTGTGTTAAATGTGCTATTTTAACTTGTAAATATTTCCCTAGTATTAATAAACATTTATAGGGCTCTGGCAGAATAGAGGCCCGCAATCCTATTTCGATTGCCAACATTCAGCAATTTCGGGCCGTGATTAAATACTAGAGATGTAAACCTTTCCCTGGCACAGACTTCAAGTTATAGAACTCTAGTGATGAAACCCGAATCGGAATGCCCCCTTAGGATTAGAAAATCCTAGACAAAACTCAAGTTATGAAAGCAACTAATGCTGCGAACAAAAGGCAACCTGCTAGAGAAAATACGATTGCAGGATTGACTGATGGACCAACAACATTAATGAAACCTCGTCATCCTGTCATCGGAAATTGTTATCCAATAGGGTAACAGGGCAAAATATATGTTGTGTGTTGTATTTGTCCAAGTGTGATGTCCTAATTTATTATGCATTTGTAAGGTTCCATTATACTGTAATATTTTATTGTGCATTTGTAGTGCTCCATTAATTTTCGTAATGAACTTTGGCTTAAGAAACTGTTATTCAGCTAGCACTGTTTCTTGGGAGATGTAATTGTTTCTTTTGTATTAAACAGCGTTACAAAATTTTCCCCAACCATTCTATCATCGTAAAATAGTTTTGCGGAATTGAACACTAGCATTATTTTTCCAAAAGTAACACGCAAAATGAAATTTTCCTGAAGAATATTTAAAAACCAAAACATTTCAACAGTAATCCCAGTCTTGTGCATTATCACCATCATAACACAAAAAAAGCCGCAACATCAACATTGCCCTTCTTCCTCCATCAACGCTACAGCCGACCGTCTCTATGTTGCTAACGAACACATTCGAGACGAACGCATTGATACGGTGGCTGCCGCCGCCCCGCTCTTTCTCTGCACATCTCCTGAGCAGCCGAACGCTTGTTAACCGTCGTTCCAACGCAGAGCTATGTCACTCACTGCTGGGTGACTCTCATCTGAAAGGGCCAGGATGAAGGTCAATTTGTTTAGTAGTATTGCATGGCGTAGCAAACACAAACATAGCACGCCCAATGAATAGAATGCAAGGCGTAGAAGAAAAACTCGCTTCGGTGTTTCATCGTGTGGTTCGAAAACAAGCGACGATCGCTGCTGCTGGATGTGGTTGACTCTGCATTGAACGAAGGTTGGCTTGAGTCAGGATATATGTAAGACGGGTATACAGATAGTATGGTTGAAAATTGAGAAAGTTATGGCACTTGAAGTAAAAACACCTTTTTATTACTCGAAAATTCAACTTTGAAGCGATTGCGCGACCTCCAAATCTCAATAGTTTTGGCTTAAACTCAGAGGTTTCTCGTTTTGTGTCATTTGAATCCAAAAGAGCTTACGAATTCCAGGTTTCAACAACTTTTGAAAAATAAGCCGCAGCCTACTGTACATCTATGACTGCATTATTTGTTGCTGTTTACGCAATGTAAGTATTGAATTAAAAAAAATGTTCCATTAGACATCGAAAACCAGTCCCAAAGTTTTAATATTTAACATGTTGTCCCGCATTTGAGTAAAATATATCTGGTCACTTTAGTCATGACAGAAATGTTCTCTCGCTGTTTGCATGGAAAGCAGCGGTGTTGATCATTTCTGTTTTCTCTTTCTGGCAGCAAAATGGCAAGACATTTTCTGTCTAGTGGAGACGTGGGGTTACTTCCATCTCTCCCTCCACTTCGGCCGATGGGGAGAATGAACAACACTTCGACTGCAAATGCGCACCGAAAGCTAGCACGAGCGAATCAACATGTCTGTTCACATCGGGATGTGATCGTTCACTGACGATATGCTTTCTGGACGTAGATTTTGATTATCTTTTAATTTGGGGGTTCTTAATTCATGTTAATAAACTATAATTATGTATTTGTTGCTGTTAGGGTGGTCCAAAATCTATAAAACTACATAAATCATTAGAAAACATCGTTTACCTACGTTTTCTTTCAATGGATCGATTCAGATACACAACAACGTTGGCTGACAAGACGTGGTCTATTCTCAGGGACTGCCCATAGATCACGTGACATTTTACGGTGGGTACACGGAGGTGTGTTAATTCAATCGTTATTGGGTCAGATAGTCTAGTATAGTGAACTGCGTAAAATATGAACTGCTTTTTATCAATCTCTTCCGAGTTTGGGTTGTAAGGTACATTAATCTCTGCTATCACTTGTCGAAGCAACCAAAACAACCCTATCTATAAAGAATTGGCAATTCCTACTCGCATTATTGAAGGGAGTGGTTGATAAACGATCATCAGAGATCGGTAATCATATTGATGAACAGGAGAGTTCCAGCAAATATTTTCAAAATCTTTAACTCTGTGTGTCGTAGTAGAAATGTGTTTTACGAAAACGCATGCGTAACGTACAATAAAAAGTCAAGTTAAAAAAAAACAATAAAAGGGGTTTCACTAGGGAGCCTAAAATGTTCGTTTAACCGTAGTGTGGCCAGCAAAAAAAAACACCCGTAGAATGTCGGCAGGGTACCCGGGTACACACGAAACTGAAATGATAATATCTCCGTCAATGTTCCACCGATTTAAATTTTTTTGGCTCATTCAACTCAAAAACTCATTATCTATCGATATTTTATTTGGTTAGACCGGATCCGGGTTTATGTTTTTATACAAAATAATGCTCGGGATTTTCGGTAGGTTCATGGCAATATCGGTATCAATAATCCTAAAATTGCTTCAGCATATAATATCTGACCAGCCTGGGATCATAAAACGTGTTTGTAATGTCGGAAACTGTACCGCGAAATATAAACGCAACCGTCTTCGTCGTAGGTTCGTACAAAAGTGAATACAAGCTTTATTTCTCTGCTTCATGAACGTAACATACATATGTATTGGTGTTGCCTGTCTCTTGCGCTGTCGCTTACACTGCTGATCAAATATATTGATACTCTGATCCTACACCTCCCTTCCTTCTCAGTAGTCCTGAACTAGCCCTAACTGGTAAATAGCTCGGTTTTCGAGATTCGCGTCTTGGCCGATTTATCTCGTTTAGTTCCGATGGTTCATCTGGCGTCGTATAACCCTCACCTATATTAACGCTATCTCCGTCCTGACCATCTGCACGCGGGCTCACTTTCTTCAAATGCGCTACATTTCGATGAAATACTTTTCCGGAGGCTGATGACTCCAGCTTTGCGTCCGATCCTTTTCTTTCTACCACTTTCAGCTCCTGTGGATTGAAATTGCTCGATAACTTATTCTCCCTCACCATTCTTCTCGCCACAACTACATCTCCTGCTTTTATTTGATTAGGTCGGGCTTGACGACGCTTGTTAGAATATTCGGCTTCCACCAGCTTCTTCTCACGATCCCTGTCCATCACTTCTTCGATGTCCCTTCTTGCAGCAACCGAAATGGATGGCAGTTTGTCACGCAAAACGCGACCAAACATCAAAGCTGAAGGGGCCACTCCCGTTGTTGAATGAGGCGTGGAATTGTATAGCAGCAGGTAGGTCCTCAGTTCCCATCTCCAGTCCGAATTCTCCGTTTCTTGACTTATTTGTAACCGTTTCTTCAATGCCCGGTTTGCCCTTTCGACCTCTCCATTGGCTTGTGGCCAATACGGTGTGGTTCTCAGTAGCTGAATGCCATGTTCTTCGCAAAATCCATTCAAAGCATCGCTCACAAATTGCGGACCGTTATCCGTCCGCAGCGTTTCCGGAATACCGTATCTGCAGAATGTTTCATGCATCGCCTGGACCGTAAGCTTAGCCGTAATTTCTTTCATCACGATCACCTCAATGAATCGGCTGAAATAATCCACAAGTACCAACAGATTATGACCCGACGGCAACGGCCCCATAAAATCTGCTGCCACATGTGCCCACGGTTTGTCTGGCATAACCGTCCTTGCTAATGGTTCCGGGGGGTCTTGTGATGATACCAGAATGCATTCTCTGCAGTTTTTAACGAATTTCTCTGTTTCTTTATCCATTCCTGGCCACCATACCTTCTGTCGCAAGCGTCTCTTCATCACGACGATCCCTGGATGACCCTCATGAGCCAGTTCAAGTGTTCTTTGCTGCAGTGTTTGAGGTATAACTATTCGCTCTCCTCTTAATAGGATTCCGGAAGATTCACAAAGTTCAAGATCATACGGCTTGAACGTTTTAGCCAGGCCAGTCCAATCACGGTCCCCCAAAGCTTTGAAAACATCATTGATGATCGAGTCCTTCGATGTTTCCAAACGAATCTCATCAACAGATATAGACGACGGGGCTGTCATCTTCACCAACATCCTGACTGAAACTTCATCCTCATCATCGAACACTGTTGGAGTGTTTTGGGATAATCTAGAAATAGCATCTGCGATGTTCGTCACCCCTGGTTCGTAGACGACATCGTAAGTGTAGGACTGCAAACGCAGAACCCATCGCTCAATTCTTGTACATGGTTTGGAACGCGGGCTGAATAAAAACTGCAATGGTTTACAGTCTGTAATAAGCTTAAACCGGATACCTTGCAGGTACAGACGGAATCGATCGACTGCCCATACCAGAGCTAACGCTTCCTTCTCGGTATGAAAATATTTACGTTCGAGATCGGTTAGGGCCTTACTTGCGTACGCGATAACTCTGCGTCTTTTCTGCGAGTCCTCTTGAATTAACACCGCTCCTAACCCGGAAGGACTTGCATCTACGACTAGGATGGTCGTATCATTGGGGTTGAAAACCCCCAGATTTTCGATTCGAGAAACCGCTTCCTTGATCGATTCGAATGAAGCTTTTTGGATCGCTGTCCACTCAAATTTGACTCCTTTACGCAGTAGCGTCCGCAATGGATCAGTCTTCGAAGCCAAATGTGGGATAAAACGTCCAACGTACGTAACGAGACCTAAAAAACTTCTCAGTTCTGTTGCATTTTCCGGTTCCCTGAACTGCTTCACTGCTGATACTCGACTTTCGACAGGCATGACTCCATTTACCGAAAGATTATGTCCTACAAATTCTACGCTGGCGACATCGAACTGACATTTATTTTTGTTCAGAAGAATGTTAAATTCCGCCAAACGAGCCAACAAAGCTTTTAGTCTAATGTCATGTTCCTCCTGTGTGCGCCCTGAAACCATAACATCATCTAAATAGACAATTACACCTTCCAACCCTGCAACAATGGATTCCATGAACTTTTGGAAAAGTTCGGGGGCGCAACTTATCCCAAACATTAGTCGCTTATATCTACGGTAGGAAAAGAACAAAATGTAAACCACATTCCCCAATTAGTTTATTCATTATTCAACACATGATCTATCATTACTGACACCTTACCTGAACAGGCCATACTTTGTCAAAAATGTGGTAATCACCCTGGAATTCTCCGACAGCTCCAACTGGTGATATGCATCCTTCACGTCCAGTTTCGAAAATTTCACCGCTCCATTCACGCTTGCCAACATTTCTTCCAGCACCGGAAGTGGATGTGTCTCTCGCATTACCGCTTGGTTGGCCCTTCTCATATCGACGCACAGCCTGATATCTCCATTTGCTTTAACAACGGGAACAACTGGAGAGACCCACGGTGAGGGTTCATGAACTTTTTCGATGATGTCGTTATTCAAAAGGTATTGCAATTTGTCGTAGATTTTTCCTTCGAGAGCAATCGGTGCTCGCCTGTATGTCTGCTGTACCGGTTGAACGCTTTTGTCTATTGGTATCTCAACCAGAACCCCCTTCACCTTCGGAAACGCTTGCTTCTTCGTTGACTCGATCGATGCAGTGTCAAATCCGACTTTGAGGACATTCAACTCTTTCGCACTCTTATCGCCCAGAAGATTACGCTGACCTTTTTCCACCACATAGAATTTCGCTCTTGTCCTGGTAGCACCAGCTTGGACAGCAGCCCAGAACATACATTTGATATTCATAGGCTCCATAGTTGCATATGCTCGCAGCGTTCGATCCGACGTTTCCGTATAGTCTTCCACCATTATGCCTGCTTCTTTGGCCTTCTTCCAAGAGACTTCATCCAGTATGTTGACATCTGCTCCCGAATCAATGATCATTGGTATTTTTACACCTCCAACCAGAAATTCAAACGTATTTCTCCCCATAGCATAGAAGATGTTTTCCTCCTTAGAACCATCGTCCTCTTTGTCAATGATCGCGCGTACCTTCTTAGGACGTTGAAAGGTGGACTCTCCTCCCTTACGCTTCAGACATCGTACTATGAAATGACCCATTTCTCCACATTTCGCACATTTGGCGTTCTTGGCACGGCACGTTACATCATTCTTCAGGTGCCCTCGGCGACCACAGGCAAAGCAAACTCTGTCAGTTGTCCTGAAGCTTGATCCTTCAAACGCTCGATTTTGTCCATAACGATTGGCCGGTTTGAACACCTTGTTGACCGAAGCGCTAGGGCCATGATCTATACGCGTTCGATCGAGTTCCTTCACTTGTTGTTGAACGTCAGCAAGCGTAGTTTCCAACGAGACGTTAAGTGAAAACGGCAAATCCCTGGCAAGAATTTGTCGCCGCAACTCAGAAGATGCACATGACTCCACGATCTGTTCAACAATTCTGTCTTCCACCTCTCTTGCATCATATCTGTCGAACTCGCAGCGTTTTGCCTGGATTCGCAGTCTTAATACGAAATCTGCAAAACGTTCCTCAGGTTTTTGTGAAATTTGTCGAAACAAATGTCTTTCATAGTTGCGGCGTCGCATCGGCTCAAAATGCTCGTCAAGCTTTTTGATGGCCACATCATAATATGGGGGATCCACAACGACATGGGGAATATCGTCCGTTCCAGGTAAATTATCGAAAATTTCCTGGATATCAGGTCCTGCCAGATGTAAGAGCTTAGCACGCTTTTCCCATTGAGACGTCACGTTACTTGCGTCAAAATAGCGTTCTAGTTCCCTTTTCCACTTTTGCCACTCTGTCGGCAGCCGTGATCTTTCAGCCACCATCTCAAACGGCTTAATTCGGCGAAATGAATCCATCCTAGTAATGCATAAAAGGTTTTTTTTTATTTAGAATGCCAATGCATTCAATAAAGGATAAGGATACCATAAAAAAATCGATCAATCATTGCTCGAGTTAAATATCAATATTCGTGCGTTTTGTTATCAGCTTTTCATGCTTTTGATGCAAAAAAAATTATAACCCACTATTTTATTCCATATCATTATACTATTTATAATTCTAAGGACCCACACATGCCAAATTATACAAAGTTGGAAAAGATCAATGGTTTTGTCTCACCTTCCTGAAAATCATCTAATTTCATTATCATAAACACTTAAATTTCTGAGTTGCTCACTCACATGTTTGCCCACAGTTGCATTTCATATTATTTTCTTTCCTAAATCACCGGTGCAGCCAGTTTCATGAAAGAATAGTAATAAAAAATCAGTGTTTATTATTGCATGCCGATTTCTGTATCTACCCCACTGTGACTCGAGAGCTGGATTTGCGATTCCTCCCTACTAATTTTTGCACACAGTTGCATTCCGAAACTCTATTGCACACAGTTGCAAATCTTCCTCGCACACAGTTGCGTCTCACAAGCTTTAGTTTAATTCGCACACAGTTGCGTTTCCAACGTTTCCATTGCACACAGTTGCAAATCATCCCGCACCCAGTTGCGATTCCCAGTTTTCCCGCACACAATTGCATCTTACCTCGTTTGCACACAGTTGCAAAATCCCTCCATTCGCTCCAGTTTCATCTATCACACATTGCACACAGTTGCAAAATCCCAACGCATTCATGTACCGCTTTTATTTACCACCGGTATACAGTCAAAACTCACGCATGATTCTCTGTTATTCACACATATACGTCTGCTACCATCTGGGTTAACTTCACTTTGCATACCGACCTGTAGAGGTCAATACGTTGGTACACACCTACACATACTGTGTAGGCTATCAAAGCGTTGGTGTGCCTAACCTATGAGACAAAACCATCACGATCTGTTCGTTCGCGGCTTTGGCTAACACAGTTGCGGTGATCAATACATATGAGAAATAAATAAAAAACGCTTACCATAGTATCTCCTCTCGATTGGTGTACTCATCGACACCAACACCCAGCGAATAAATATCCATGCCGCACCAGCAACAGCAATCTGCACCGTACACCATTTCGGAATATTCTTCCCTTCTTTACAACTAGCACTGAACATCTATTAAAGCTGATAACAAAACGATTTGCATTTCTTTTTTTTTTTAACCATTTCCCACTTGAAACATTATTGGTTTGCCCTCGAAACACTTCATCGATCGATTTTTTTTTATTGATCCCCTTTTCACTTCACAAGAGCCGGCCATTTTCATTTTCTTTCGCATGCACATGCCGCTCAAATTTTTCTTTTTTCATTCAGCCATTGGCATATTTTCCAGCTTACCTCGTTATTCACCACACCACGAATTAAGAATTTAGCACTTTAACCACGCAAACTCAACCAAATATCACGGTGAAACGCCGAAAATTTATCCCTCCTCCCGCCAATTGTAATGTCGGAAACTGTACCGCGAAATATAAACGCAACCGTCTTCGTCGTAGGTTCGTACAAAAGTGAATACAAGCTTTATTTCTCTGCTTCATGAACGTAACATACATATGTATTGGTGTTGCCTGTCTCTTGCGCTGTCGCTTACACTGCTGATCAAATATATTGATACTCTGATCCTACAGTGTTGACTTTGTAGCTGCGATTTCGGATCAGGCTTCCCGTGGGGCCATGGCTGGCAATGGCCACAATACGGTATCCTAGACCCCTAGACTCAACAATGTGGGGGTCAATATAGTACAGTTTCTTACCGATTTTGGCAACATGAGGTGAATTTTATGTTGCCAAATTGGGGTGTTGCCAAAATCGGTAAAAAAAATTGTGGATTATTTTTAACTTTTATACGTCAATTTGGCTTATATTATAAATATGGACTATTCACAAGCTATAAAACGATCCTTGTAGGTGACGTTCATAAATTACGTCATGATTTGTATACAATTAAAGATTTTGGAAAATTTAATGAATTTTGGTGTTTTAAAGAAAAGTAAGGCTAAAATAACACTACATTTACAAATACAAACGATTTTTCGGTAAAAATTTTTGGTCAAAATTTTTTGTTGCCAAAATCGGTAAGAAATTGTTGCCAAAATCGGGAAGGAAATGTTGCCAAAAACGGGTGTTGCAAAAATCGGGAGTAGACAAAAACCGGTGTTGCCAAAATCGGTAAGAAACTGTATAAGGACATGCTCTCGAAAATTCAAATTTTCCGAAACCTACAGTCATCAGATCGGCGCAACCACATATTTTCCAGATAGATAATGAGTTTCTGAGTTAAATGCGCCAAAAATTTTAAAAATCGGTGAAAAATTGACGGAAATATGATTATTTTAGTTTTGTGGGTACCCGGGTATCCTGCCGGCATTCCACGTAATAAAAAAATCAGAAACCTCCCCCCTGCCCCTCCTCACTTGGGAATTCAGTCAACCCCATTAATAGATATATATTCACGAGTTCTAAGATCTAGCAGAGTTCCAACTTGCTACTCTCAATAATCATAAAAATATCGAGCTTTGGGTACCCTGCTGGCCACATAAGGGTTAAAATATTCAAAGATTGCCTTGGTGATCGTTTACGCAGAAAAATATTTAACGTAGCGTTTAACGCCGTTTATTGAAATCTTTTTACACTCCCGTTCAAAAGTTTGGGGTCACCCCCTCAAAAACATGCCATTTTTTTAGGCCCATATCTCCGCCAATTTGCGTCCGATTTCAAAACCCTAGGTTTCATTCAAAAGATAATAAGTCAAAGAAACTTTGAACATGATTTAAAAGAAACTTTTTCAGAAAAATTTGTATGTAAACATAACCCAAAGTTGCCAAATTTTCTAAAAAATGAATATAAACTTACGGCAGTGTCGCTGGAAGTTGGGTCGACCAAATTTTAAGATGAGAGCGGTAATATGACCCATTTTCTATTAGCTTTCAACTGCTTTTTACAGAACTTAGCTAAAAAATCTAGAAAAAAAGTTATTAAGTAAATTAATCCTTGATGTCATCGACCAAAAGTTTGGGGTCACCCCTCAAAATGCTGTATCGGCCAAAAGTTTGGGGTCACTATCGTAAAACATGAAAAAGTGATTTGTTGATATCTTTGTCATCTTTCATTCAATTTTAATTCTTCTTGGGTATTTGAAACAAAATGAATGATAATTACTGCATAGACATTGAACCACACATATTTGTTGAAATTTACATACTAAAACATAGCGTAAAGTTGCCTCATTTTTTGAAGCGTGGTAAAATGTACTAACTTTACATAACATTTTTGTATATAAAAATCGTTAAATACGTTAAGTTGAAGACATCAGACGTAAATTTAGTTAATTATCTTTGAAATGAACCAAAAATAATTAAAAGTGAACTATAGATGACGAAAATATCACCAAATCACTTTTCCATGTTTTACGAAAGTGACCCCAAACTTTTGGCCGATACATCATATTGAGAGGTGACCCCAAACTTTTGGTCGATGACATCAAGGATTAATTTTTGCATGAAAAACCTTCATGTTCTAGACCCCCGATGGATGTTTTCCACCGACCCAGAAAATTGTATAAAGTTGTTCTACACAACACACCGTTTATCGTTTATGTTTATGTTTATGTAGTATTTTTGATGGCCATTTTCAAGATATTTAAATAGAAAACCAGTGGAGAACTTTATGGTATCGTAAATGGCTACTGCAGAAAGTCAGGCAGATTACTTAGGCTGGAATCGTAAATTCTAGGAAAAAAATGGAGAGATCAAAGAAATGTTAGATTTTGTCTGATACTCGTCTAGTATTCAGTTATTTCATCAACAATTGCAATATGAACCTCTCAGAGATTTAATATCTGATCACATTTTAAGATGTCAAGAATTTCTCCAGGGATTTCAAAAGATTAGTTTTTGAGAAAGTATTTCCCCCAAAATGTAGAGGCAGATTCATTATTTGGGAATTATTTATTTACATGAATAGTTGTATGATGAACATATTGCTCCAGATGATTTTGAATACTCACTGGAACTCCCGCGAGAATTTCAATTGGTAGTTTAACTAGAAACTACGAATACTGAAAATTCTCGAGAATTTGCTAAACCAGGAGTTTTACCAGGGACTTCTGCTAAAGCTTCGCCAAAAAGGGATTTTCCCGATACAAATCTTTCAAACAAAATATTAGAAATACTTTTATGAGCTGCAATAGGTGTGCTTTGAGAAATTCCATCAGATACAACAAATCCCTTCGAATATTCTTTCAATTGATTACCACTAACTTTTTTTAAATTGTAAAAATATTTTCACCAGCGTTACTCATCCAGAATTTAATAATTTTTAATTTTAATTTAATCTTGGGGCAATTCACTCATTTATTCGAATTTCACAAAGACTTTTCGCTCAAAGGACAAAGCCTATATTAAATATTCTCCAAGAGATTGTACAAGGATAATTTTTTAGAAAGAAGTTATAATTTTTGTTATGTTTTATAAAACTTTTATAGGATGCTTGATGTTTTCAGAAACATGTACATCCTGAAATGCATAAGTGACATATGAATCTATAAATATTTGAATGTGTCTCAACCAGTCTTTTCACCAGAATTTTTTTTAGAATATCTTTGAAATTGTTCAAATTGTGATGTTAGGTAACATCACTATGATTAACTTTAATTGTCATGAGTCGACGACAAGATATTAATTTCCAAGAATGGTTTTTACGTCAGTTCATCCACTATGTTAAATAGTTCAACAGTTGTTGACAACATTTCCCACAGATTCTCGTACTTATGCTTGTGGAGACTGTAATTTTAGATTTTTGGAAATTCCCGGTGGCTAGCAACAATTCCCGATGTTTTCCCGACTTTTTCCCGGTGGTTTCGAATTCCCGAGCTTTTCCCGGTTTTCCCGAAATTCCCGACTGGGTGGCCACCCTGCAATGCAATTCCAAGAACTCACATCGTCGTTGGGAGTAGGCATTGCAACCTCTTAAGCCATGCGGCTTTTAAGTTTTGTGTAACGTTAAAGATGAGGAAAGGTGGGAGATTGATTTTGCGTATTGAGCTGTGGAACAATGCGTTGTTAAAATGGTCAACGTTATTTACCTTTGTATTATTTTACACAAACTGAACAAGCTTGACGATATGGTGCTTGTTATTCAGTGAACCGTTTATGTTAGTTCTTCTTGTTTTTCTTGTGTCTTCAATATTGGAAGCTTGGTTAATAATAATTTCAAAAAATAGAAGGACAAATTGTTTATCAACTTCCTTCCTGCAAATAGAAATCAAATATATCAAAAACAACAAAAAAGGACCGTGACGCTTCTTCGTTTGATCACGAAAAGTATCGGTTCTTGTTGGCACCACGAGTGTGAATCTTTCTCTGTAGAGTAAAGATGAATTTAAGCCCCGAGACCTGACAGCAATCAAGCTGATCACAAGGTTGTGATTTTGCCCAGGGATTAGCTATTAACTATTAACACAAATTCCTTTTCCTTAACGTCTATGTAGATAGTTTGGGTACCCTGTATCTTCAAGTAGACGTTAAACTAACATTCCTACCCTTTCCTAGCGATTGTAAGGACGTGGCCAGGTATACAATGTGATGCTTGTTTCGACCAACTCTAACACATAGAAAAAGACGTTAATCCCAAACGTTATTTTAGCGACACTACGTGCTAGATTTTCAAAACATATAAATTTGAGTATTGTATAGCCACCCACGATGTGTACATTGTATAATCGCCTATGCTATGCTATGCTATGCTAAACTCAGAGGTTTCTTTATTTATGTCATTTGAATCCAGAAGAGCTTACGAATTCTAGGTTCCAACAACTTTTGAAAAATAAGCCGCAGCCACTCAAGACCATCTTTTGTCTCCCGGGCCCAATGGCGTTTAGGAAGGGGGAGCTTTGGAACGGTGAGGAACCTAAACACTATAGAACTTTACCTTAAGGCTCAAATAACCATCATTCAGTCAGCAGCAATCATCAATTATTCAAAAGCAATTTTCTTGCTAGAAATCGAAAAACCGTCATTGAAAATTATGTCACTGTTTTCCAGATGCTGCGTAAAGTACAGTGATTAATTTTCATTAAAAATAGGTGAGTTTCCAGCGAAAAATCCCGCGAAGGAAACCAGTTTGATTATCACACCAAAATTACAGGAAATAAGTGCCGTAAAAATCTCTGACAGGTAGAAGTCACAAACAAATTAGGTAACACACAAGTTTTCCTACGATGTTTGTTACTTTTATGTGCTGATAGATTTCTGCATGTTGATTATAAAATTTGTCTACATCAAACACATGCAATTTGACTGATGAGACTGAATTTGTTGTAAATTTTATATTACTGTGGGCGAATTCCAACGTCAACTTTCTTTGATTTTTTCCATTGTCCATCAGCAAGCAAAAAAATACTTTATTCGAAGAAATTATGCACCGGAATTCGCCCACTGACTGGTCTCACGCTTTTCAATAGTCCTAAGGTCACAACAACTATTTACATAGCATTGGGCGATTAAGTTTTTTTTTATCCTTCCGTTAATCGCGCTGTTGTACTTTGTACAACACATGAGAATTATCGATTATTACTTTGAAACCATCTTTTCTATCGATGTCAACCCCAAATGTATTCTACAGGAATCTTATTTGGAATATTATAAGACCTTTTTTGAAAACAGTATAACTCCTTATAATGCGGAAAATTGAAAATCGCAATATGAAGAACGTACTATATTGAAGATAAGATAGACATTTGAATGTGAATTAGTGTATTTTAAAATCTAAATTTCACATCCAGGTGGCGCAGTGAGTATTCAAATATTATAACTCATATATCTCAAGATCCTGATTACTTAGAAAGATGATGTCTTCAGCAAAGTTGTTTAGTAGATCGAACACTAACTGATGGAGAGCCGTATGATTTGAAACTCCACATCTAGGTGGCGCTAGTGGTTATTCAAATTTTATAACTCATATGTCTCAGGACCCTGATTACTTAGAAAGATGGTGTCTTCTGAAAAGTTGTTTAGTAGATCAAACACTATCTGATATAGACAAATATGACGTGCAATTTCACATCCAGGTGACACTAGTGAGGATTCCAATTTTATACCTCATATATCTCAAGATCCTGATTACTTAGAAAGATGATGTCTTCGACATTGTTGTTTGATGGATAAAGGATGGATGTACTTATCCCGTGACATTGACAACCTTAAGATAGAGTATATTGAAATACGACGGTCAGATATTGAATATTTTACTAAGCGCTTTAACTTCATGTAAAATTAATCAATCAAATGCAAATTTAAACAAATTATAATCAACTAGTTGTGAATTTTCAAATTTTGAAAACTTTCGGAAGTATAAAAATTTACAGCTCGTTGATTTTTTTTTTTAGATGAATAATAACACGTTCATGCTCATGCAAATTTACAACTAGTGTCTTCTGGTGGCAGAAGCACGAATCAAATGGTCAATCAACGGAAAGCCCTTGATCTACCAACCAACCTTGCCTAAGATATCAACTTTTCAGGTAATCAGACTCGGAGATATATAAGATATAAAATTTGCATACTCATTAGCACCACTTACTGGCGAAATATTGATTTCAACGACCCATCAACCAAATGCACTTAGCCTATTTGACAACTTTGCCGAAACCACCATCTCTCTTCTAGTAACCAGGATTCTGAGAACTATTGCATATACATGTTTTATGTTCACTAGCGTCATCTAGTGATGAAATTACGATTCAAACGGACAACTATCTGTAAGTTTTCGATCTTTTAGAAGGTCGGCACGAGAGGTAATTTTTCCTCCATTTGGTCATTGTTCTACCAAACAACTTTGCCGAAGACACCATCTTTCTGAGTAAAGTGGAGCTTCGTGGCCGTTCGGTTAGCGTTACCAAGCGTGTAACCGCACCATGCTATCCACTGGTGAATGTAATGTATGTCGTGTCCATGGCCTAGTGTTAAGTTCTGTTCAGTCTGTACAGCCTCTGGCTGAAGACGGTGTCCCGTGCCTTTTTAATCGGAATCCTGAGCTACATGAGATTAAAAATTTACATGCTCACTAGCGCCTCCTAGTGGGGGCATTTGAAATCCAACTGTCACTCATCTATAAGCCCTTGATATACCAAACATCTTTGCCGAAGACACTACCTTTCTAAGTAATAAGGGTCCAGAGATACATAATATATAATATTTACGTGCTCACTAGCGCCGCCAAGTGATGAAATTTCAAATTAAACTGCGAATCATCAATAAATAAATAAATAAATAAGTACTTGACCTACCAAACAACTTTGTCGAAGACACCATCTTTCTAAGTTATCAGGCTCCCGAGATACATAGGATATAAAGTTTATTTGCTCACTAGCGCCGCCTAGTGGAGGAACTTCCAATTAAACGGCCAATAATCTGTAAGCCGTTGACTTACCAAACATCTTTGCCGAAGACACCATCTTTCTAAGCCATCAGGATCCTGAGATATAAGATATAACATGAAATTGCTCACTAGTGCCGCCTAGTGGTGAAGTTTCAAATTAAACTGTGAATCATCCGTAAGTCCTTGACCTACCAAACAACTTTGTCAAAGACACCATCTTTCTAAGTTATCAGGTTCCCGAGATACATAGGGTATAAAGTTTATTTGCTCACTAGCGCCGCCTAGTGGTGGAATTTCCAATTAAACGGCCAATAATCTGTAAGCCGTTGACTTTCCAAACAACTTTGCCGAAGACATCATCTTTTTAAGACATCAGGATCCTGAGATATAAGATATAACATGATATTGCTCACTAGCGCCGCCTAGTGGACGTATTACGAAGCAACTTTGCCAGCATCAAGTAGCCCATGAAATTTACAACAACTTTGCCAAAGACAGTCCTCCTCTAAACAATCAGGATGCTGAGATATTTCAGAATGTATGGGTGTTGTACAAAGTACAACGCGCGACTGCTCGCGTTTCAAAAATTGGCGCGAGTACTGAAAGGTTATCTGTATTAACGAGATTTTTAGCCCTCGGCTAGTTCATCTCGGGACCCACGCTTTACTTCCCTTCCGAAGGAAGAACTCACATTTTGCGAGTTTGTCGGGAGTGGGATTCGATTCCAGGTCCTCGGTGTGATAGTCACGTGCTTTAACCATCACACCAGATCCGCTCCACAAGGCGATTAAGTTCTCGTGATGACGTTTATAAATGATTTTTTTTAAGTGTTACACCTGTTTCTCTACACAGTAAAACCGCTCAGCACTAAAATGTGTAAGCCCTACTCATAAGTGCATAATTTTCAGACCACACAAAAATGTGTTACAGTTACACATTCTCAAAAACAGCTCGTACACTCGTCTAGATGCGAAATGTCGATATTTTTTTTGTTTTCCAAGATCACTAGTAAACCTAGCTAGATTGCTGTACAAAAATGTTTGCGGAATTTAAGATTTTGCGGACACAAGAGCTGATTTTGTAAATGTGCAAGGGTTACACATTTTTGGTGTAGTCTGGAAATTATGCACTTTAGTGCTGAGCGGCGTTAGCGTGTATGTTTAAACTTTTATGGCATTTTGTGAGCAATTTCGTGCCTCATGATGGCAAATATGGGCGTGGCCAGTAATTAAATCTAGTTCTAAGAAAAACCTTCAATTGAATAGTTGTTATTTTTTAACAAAACAGTTTTTTTGGCTGTTGTTGTAATTGGAACGATAGTTCAAAAGTAAATAATAGTAGCTTTGAAAGCTAAGCTTTCATTTAAAATCCAACAATTACTCCATTAATTGGAAAATTTCCGAAATGTTTCCGGTATTCAAGAAAGACGACAAATGTAACATCGAGAACTACCGCGGCACTACTTCATTGTGCTCAACAAGGTGTTGGAGATCATTATCAATGAGGCCCTTTTATCCAGTTGCAGAAACAATATTTCTAACGGATGAACATGGTTTCTTTCCCAAAAGATCAGTTTCGACTAACCTGGTAAGCTTCATTTCAACCTGTCTACAAAATATGGATTCTGGATTCCGAGTAGATACTGAGTACACCGACCTGAAGGCAGCATTCGATCGAGTTGATCACGGGATATTACTTGGAAGATTGGAGAAAATTGGAATGTCATCATCGTTTGTCCGCTGGTTTAGGTCATACCTCACAGGGCGATCTCTTTGTGTGAGGATGGGACCAGAACATTCAGCATTATTTCGTTACCTCTCCGGAGTTCCTCAAGGCAGCAACCTTGGCCCTTTGCTGTTTATCATTTTCGTCAATGAAATTGCAACACTCCTGCCTCCTGGATGCCGCGTGTTTTACGCCGATGACGTGAAAATCTTCATGGTCATCAAAACCCTCTTCGACTGTATGGAACTGCAAAACCGACTGATCAATTTCCAAGCGTGGTGCGTACGAAACTTTCTAACATCAAGTGTCGGGAAATGTTGCGTAGTCTCTTTTCACCGAAAGCTAAAACCACTGATCTTCAACTACAGCATAGGCGGACAAACACTTCAACGAATGGAGAATGTTCGAGACTTAGGTTTAGATAGTGGGCTTACGTTTCGGACACGCTACACAGACATAATCACCAAAGCTAACAAACAGTTAGGATTCATATTCAAAATATCTAAAGATTTTCGAGACCCTCTATGTTTGCTTTCACTCCCCAAGTAACCACGGTGCTGAAGCCTTATTGCATGCAGATATACGGTGTACTTAAAGCAACCACTACTCTACATGCAAACCTAAAGTTGATTTAAAGTGGAAATGGGCAATTATGCAACTGCTTCAAGATTATACCAGTATCTATAATCTTAATTTGATTCTATAATTGCCCACTTCCACTTTAAATCAACCTTAAGTCTGCATGTAAAGGAACGATTGCACTAAATACACCGTATATCTGCATGCAATAAGGCTTCAGCACTGTGGTTACTTGGGTCTATTGCTCACTTATACGTTCAGTTCTAGAATTCGGGAATGTAGTTTGGTGTCTTTATCATACTACTTGGGTAAAATGTATTGAAAAGCCACAGAAAAAAAATTGTAAAATATGCTCTACGAAATCTTCCGTGGCTTGATCCTGTAAACTTGCCGGTTTACGAAGATCGCTGCCGACTTTTAGAGCTCAATACTTTGGAGCAGAGGCGATTCTCCAGCTAGGTGCGCGCAATTCCCAAGAAATAGAAGTAGCTGAATAACAGTTTCTTAAGCTTGGGTGGGCAGTACGGTGAACATGATCCGATAACAACTGAAGATAATGTCCATGCGCATTAGAAAGGGTCAACGTTATATGGGGAAAATTAAACTTTGGTCGCATCAACCCGGAACAAAGCTTTTCCAATTTATATTAGAGTCCAAAACAACTGTGCAAAATTTAGAAACGATTGGTTGCGTCCCTGTATTCCGCATTGCAATTGAAATTTGTATGGAATTTAGTATGGGAAAACGTACTTTTTTTGTATTTTACTTATAAGTTGATTTTTTTTTTTGTCTAAAACCATGTAACTAATTACGTTGAAGTGAAGTCTAGGATATGCTTAAAAACTTTACCGAAGACCGCAAAGTGATCTGACTCTCATGAAAAAAGTTATACGTTTGGTAACTTAGACCAAAAATTGAGATTTTATTATTAATGTTATTCCTTTACATGTTGCACCACCGGGCAATCTGTACGTTATAACTTTTTTCATAAGTGTCGAATCACTTTGCGGTCTTCGGCAAAGTTTTTCGGCATATCCTATGCTATACTTAAACTTCATAAGTTAGACCGTTTTAGACGAAAATTTTCAATTTATGAGGAAAATGCATACAAATTTCAATCTCAATGCGGAATACGGGGACGCAACCAATCGCCCCCAAATTTTGCACAGTTATTTTGGACGCTAAAAGGAATCGAAAAAGCTTTGTTCCAAAAAATTGACTTTGTTGACCCGGTCTAATACGCGTCCTGACTGCTGTCTTCAAGGAATAAGAATCGGCAAAAAACAATTGAGTTTTCTTCTTCTTTTCTTCATGTTATTTTGTTCTTTTTAGGTGCGCAGAATTAGGAACCGGCACTCATAATCCAACATGAAAAATGGAGGAGATGTTCTGAGATACCTAGTTTTTACCACTATTCATTTCATTCTTTTAAGTTTTCTTGTTGTGGTTTGCAAATTAGAAAGGTTCCACATATTGAAATTAACGTGCAATTACTGAATTTGTTAGTATACCTCCTATATCTCCACAAAATACTTAAAATGTTAATGATAAAATCGTCTACGAACAAAGCACAGTTTTAGCCAAATCAATAAAAGTAAAATATTTTAAATTTTTGAGCTAAACATCTCACGGATTTTCGTTCGACTAACAAAATAATGACAAGTAACATTTTCACTGCGGTTGGAAATAGATATGATTTTCCTAGTTACCTAGTTATAGCACGCAGTTCTTATATACTACACTGAGATACCTAGTTTTGAAATTGTTGAATATTTTTGTCGTTTATAATCGTAATTCATTGGTCTTCGGCTATATTATAGTACTCAAAAAGCTCAATATAATGGTATATTTAACCCAAATTTCGTCAAATTTTGAGTTTAGTTCTAGCATTAAGAGGACGACATGTCCCCATGAAGCCCCTTCTGGCAGCTTTGCTAACGGACAGAGATTTCAGGGAAATTTCACTGCCTTCAAAACCGTTTTATTTTTTTACAAATTAATGGTCGTTTTTCTTACAAACTTTTTCATAACAATGGAAACAATATTTAAAAGATATATTTGAAGCTAACATTGAATAAGCATTCATGTGTCGTAGTTTCCTACAGTTATAAATGAGTCATTATATCCTATTTTTTACATTCTTCGTGTGTTCGCGTTCGGTATTGAATATTGTCATGTTTATATTTATCATGTTACCTAGCTAAAATCTAAATAATTTATTGTCCAATTTCATTGATTTATCTAATATTATATCAGTAACCAGGTATCAGAAAGCCGGCTCCAGAGGCATGTTATCCTCTATTAGGGACACCGTCGTACAGAGTCATCTGTGTTTCAAAAGGATACCAACATTTTGAATGCCAATTTTTAACCGTTGAATCTTTTATTTCCGAGCAGTGGCAAATACGGTTTATTATATATTTTTTGAAATTTGAACTACAGAGTGATTCCTTCAGAAACTTCTTCAGGCAAACCTTCAATAATTTCTTCCGTGATTTCTTCAGAAATTCAACCACGAGTTCGTTCTGAGACTCTACAAATAGCTTTTTCTAATATTCTTCCAGGAGTTTATTCAAGATTTCTTTAAAAGTTCCATCTAGAATTGCTCCAGGAACTCCTTACGGGATTTCTTTTGGGATTTCTCTATGATTTCCTTTCAAGATTCCTCCAGGAGTTGCTACTGAAATTCTTCTGGAAGTTCCTTGAGGAATTTCTTTTGAGATTCCTCCAAATCCTTTAGGGATGTTTTCAGCAGCTTTTTCTGGGATTCCCAGTAAGAATTCCTGTGAAAATATTATCCTTCTCCTGTTGGGAAGCCTATAAAGAACACCATGAGAAATTCCTTACAAAGCTATTAGAGGAGCTCCTTAAAAAATTATGGAGGAATTTTTCAATGAAGTTTTGTAGAAGCTATATAAGGCATTCCTGGAATAATGCCATAATGCAAAAAAATGTTTCCTTAGCAGCCTTAGCAGCGTACACTGCCCTATAGCAAGCAGAAAACTATTGATTGTTGAAAGCATTTGAGCGAAATTGATTTTCATACACATTATTCTTTCATTATTCATTATTGTATATTTTTTTTATTTACTGGATAATGATACTTAAAGCAAGTAAAAATTTTATTAGGTTTAGTAGAATGCTACGTAGCATATCATGAACCCCTACCCCCTATCATCACACTTCGTCACAAAATCACAACCACCCCCCTCCCCCCAAAAAAGCTACGTCATTTATGGATGACCCCAAAGCGGTAGAAACGCTGAAAAACTTTTATAAACTTATTTCACATTTCTGAATCGTTTCAACAAGTTTTTATCTAACAGTGGAAATTTAGTAAGATGAAATCGATTATATTCGCAATTGATGGCGGCGTTTTTTTAGCATAATATCAAAATGAACACTAAATTTGTTATTAAATTTTAGTTATTACCCTATGGAATTGATAACTCCCTGAGAACTGTGTATGATATCAAGTCGAAAAAGATTGATAACTAAATGAGATATCAATTTGTTATCAATGAGAAGTTTTCCCCTGGGCTTGGATTATATCTTCCAGGAAGCTTTGATTTCAGGCTTGTGTAGTCGATGTGCTTTGCAGTTGTTGATTGGAATAGCTGAATGTATAATCAATGGCAAACAATTCTGTAAAAATCAGACCTTCAAGTCATCTGATATTGTTATACTGATCATGATGCTGCATAGTATATCGAACATTTGTCGAAGTCATTTATTTTCCGGGAAAATATAATTCCAAGTTGGTGAGAATATTAAAACTGAGGGAGGGTAATAGGCCCAGTCAGACCCCTGTGTATGGGAATGCCATTGAAGGTTTGTAATATTCTCCGAGGCTTTCGAAATCCAACAGGGCGCGTCTCCTGGTTGCTTATAGTGGGAAAAGGGAGATTTTTCGCATTTGTACTGTAATCAGCCAATGTTATATTATCTGTTATGTTGTTGTAGTGCGAATGAATGATCTCATTCTATGGGAATTCGAACCTTGTAATGTATTGTTTTTTAACTTTAATTTTCTAAGCTTGACAAAGTTTTGAAGACAAACATGTGATGAGAGAATTGCCTAATAGGAAAGTCACATCAGCAAAGCTTTTACATATGCAAATGCTATCCATGGGGTCATGTCTAGCATTTTATATTTATGGCAATGACTGGTTCTTACCTAGCAAGGGTACTACAACACCACGCGGACAAATCGATTAAAGGCTAAATTGGGGATTAGTATTTTACGCAACAATTTGCATAATGACGATTTTTACGGCACGAGTCGTACATTTATCCAACGAGGTTTGCCGAGTTGAATAATTACGACGAGTGCTGTAAAAATCGAGTTCTGCACCGAGTTTCGTACAACGTTTTTTGCAAGTTCATAAATTACCGCTTGAGGATAGTTTTTAACAAAACTTTTGCATCAAACTGTACACTGATGATCATAGCAATGTTTAAGAAAATCTGATCATATCATGTTATACTTTGCAGTTGTCACAATTTTTCAAAACTGCGTCCAGAAAGCATCAAGAAGTTGATCAAAACTGAAAACAGTGCTGTAATGGTTCATTACGCAACGCAAATCAGTGCTGTAATGAACCATTACAGCACTGTTACTTTGGTGTGGGAAAGTAGGCCTTTTCCTGTCAGATTTGCGTGAGGTAAAACAGCTTATTACGATGGGAAATTGCAAAAAATATATTTTCTAGAACTGAAGGGACATTTTTTCCGGGGTGACTGGCGAGTCGGAGAGAGTAAAAATTTTCTGTTTGTTATAATTGACAAAATAAACAATCGGGCGCTTTTTCATTCTTTGACTTGCTTGGTATTTTGTGGATTATTGTTTTTTTGGTTTTGGAAGGTATGCGATTCACTATTGAGCCTTAAAATTAGTTTGCATCTGAATAGCATTGATATTGTCGAGTCTGTACCAACACCCTAATCCCACACCAAAATACCCTTTTCCTATCCCATGGCGTTTATGTGGTCAGCAAAGACTATTCAGTCATTACCCCTCCTTATCATCGGCTTTGGACTGACTTGCGCTCTCATTGCCCCACCAAATGCTGCAAAATGAAAATGAAAATGAAATGAGAACTCATTTAGTTTTTAACCTTCCGTAACTCGCGCGGTTGGCTACCTGCGTCCTCACCACACTAAAGCGGAGTACAAAAAGCGAGTTTTTTTCAACGAGTTGTACAAAATACATCAGCGCGATTACTCGAGGGTTAATGAGATATTCCAGTACATTTTATTGTTATCACTTTTTGTTATGTTAACACTTAAGTCATACAAAATGAAAACTCATTTTGTTATCAAAATAGATCAAAATACGTGATATTTAAAATACTCAATTTGTTTTCAATGAGTTCTCATTCCCTGCTCAGGTAGTGGTAAATAAAAGAAATTTTGTTTTAATAAATGAATATTCTATGTGGCTTCATGAAAAAATAATCCAGTGAGCGGTGAATGGATGCATAAGCGGTAATAGGAGCCAAGAGATAACACTTTTTAATTTTCATTTTTTCGGTTGTAAACATATTTTACGATCGTTTTATATTTTTTCTATAATAACAACATAATTATTAAGTTGTTGACGAAAATTGATGTGTAATTTTCGCCAACGTCGATTGTCCTAAACTTTGCGAAAATACCGTTAAATGAGCATTGAATGGCGTCCTCACGGTACATATTATGCGGATAACTAAAAAGCTTTATATAGTAGTATTCGGTAATGCTACCAATTCCTTTTGTATAACATGATTAAAATTTGCTGTGATTAGTAATTAAAGTTGGTAGTAACAATGTTGGGGACATGCAAAGTACCAATACGGTCGTAAAGTCGCATGAATGTTGAAAATTGTGAATTCAATTCATGCCTAACTTTACCAAACACCGTATGTGACATATGTAAACAAAAAACAGATTTTTACATGAGGCGTTGAATTTCGTTGAGGACTACTTGTATCACTCACCTTTGGGGATGATTTGTGAAAAAATACCCGGATTTTTCACGTTTCTAAAATGCTCAAGGTATGAGTTGCTGTGGGAACAGCGAACTTCCTCTTCGATTTTCTCCGCTCGTTGATTTTGTTAGATACGGTGTTTGGTGAAGCTAGGCTTGATATTGAATTTGATCTATGAATCATGTTTTTATTACAATATGTTATCTTTTTAAAAAAATTTCCATGTGGACATAAGGAACATTCCAAAAAAGGGTGCGCAGAATTAGGAACATAGACACACTTTAGAAATTCCTTGATTTTACAAAAAAACTAGCTGTACCCGGCAAACTTTGTCTTGCCTACTGTGTTTTTTGACGTTTCAAGTCCCTAGCCAAGCCCATGTCTCCGTTCAAAATGTATGAAACCCCAATTTTCAAAAACTCTCAATTTTCCCATGTTTATGTCTCATAAACCTTCCTTGGGTGAAAACTAACAGAACAAAACTAAGACGACTAAAATCGGACTACCCGTTCGTAAGTTATGCGCGGTCCCACGTATGCCACTGCATTTTTATATATATAGATTGAGTGCTTTGTATAAAAAAAAATATATTTTTCCCTTAATTACTATGCGCGGTCAAAAATTCAGCCAAATCGATTCCACTTGGAATTTATTACAGCTGATTGAAATTGAAAATGTCTTAGGTACGCAGAATATGGGCCCTCCACGGCAATTCCGTTTGTCTCGAGTTCGCCGAAAATCGATGGTGCTCTAGAGCAACCATGGGAAGTAGAGGGGGTTAACGATGTTAACTTTTTGGTTAACGGTACCCACCCCTGATTTTCACATTATGCAACACATATCAGTAGTATAATCAACCAGTGCGGAAAAGTTGGTCATTACTGATACTGAAGGAAGTAACATAAAATAGAATTCTGAATTGCATAAATAACTGTTTTGCTGGGTTCACGGTCATCAAAGAGAAGAACGAGTATTGATTTTTATGGCAATTGCATCCATTTGGGTTTATTCAGCTTTAACGGATTATGATAAACTCTATCAATCCAATCTTTTAAGTTTTGATTTGTGATTCCTAAGTAGGTACAAACGAAGTTCTAATCTTTCGATCTAATGCTCGTATTTAAGGAGGTTTTTCTCGTGAATTTTGTATTCAAACATATAACAATATTGTGATGTAGTAGGACTTGCACACTCTATTAAAAACGTACCCTCAAAGAGTACTAGCATTACGATCAAAACCTAACCGGAAGTGAAAAACGTTAAACTGCTTACACTTCGAAAGTGGCCTACAATGGCCATGCGTGCTACATTTCGATATCAAAAATCATATCGCTCTTGAACTCTATATCACTGGAATCGTTGCGCTTGGCATTTTTGCATTGAGCTGAATTGCAATTCTTGCTTTTGCTGGCGATGAATTTCTTTTCCACCTTACGACTGATTTCGATCGGTTTAGTCGAATCATTTTGCTGCTGGTTCTGCGCTTCAGATTCTGCATTTGCTTCGATGGAGTGTCCCACATCGGAGTCCAGCGAGATTCCACTATCATGCTCAACGTCTCTTTGTACTACTGGGACCGGTGCTTCGTTGTTGGTTGGGTGATCCTAAGAAAGAAAAAGTCGGTTGTTCATTACACCTTATTTTGCCTTTTTATATGAATTAAACATTATGATTTTAATCCTAGCATTTCTTAACGTTTCAAAAGAGATAGTTCAAAACAGCTTGACAAAGCTATGTAGATATACATAACTGTATATCACGATACTGTTTTTAACATTTTCCATTTGTTTTGTTCAAAATAACTAAGATAGAGTGTGTGTACTTTTTGCATTTTTTGCATTTTTGTTTCTGGCTCTTCAGAATAATAATAACGATTTCATCTTTCTACTAATGATATAGTATAAAGTTGTGTTTTTAGAGATAGATTGTTTTTGAAGAGAATAAAAAATGTCTTGTTAACTCATTACTCACCTTATCTTCATTATCAGTGCTTTCTCCTTCGCTTAGACGACGAGTCAAAGCGCGACGTTTGCTCTCGTTTTTCTTTGCGTTCTTCTTTTTTTGTCCGAGAATGCTAGTGTTGGATCTGTAATGAAATCGAATTTAAGAAAGGTTGCCCATTGTTTATTATAAAAACAAAATCATACCTAAACAATTTGGTTTTAATTGAATCACTGAATCGCACTGTTTTGCGACAACTTTCGGACAATTCACCGTTCGTTTGCTCAACTGATTCGGCGACGCTCGATCCATCCACCGAGGTGCCCAGATAATAGTGTTCATCGATGGACGAGCATTCGCTGATGCTCCGTTGAAGAGACGAACGCTTCAAGATACCTTTGTACTTGTGGTTGAACTGTATCAGGGCCGATAAATTGTCCACGGAAGCCGAGTCAACTGCATCGTTATCTGTGGCACTGTGGCATGATTCGGAAACGCTGCGAGCTTTTCGTTGCTTGGAAGCCGCTTCACTGTTACCGGAACTTTCGAATGCATTTGCCTCAGTTTTTGGCTCAATCTTGGATGTGGTTTCATCTGCTGTAATCTGAAATGGAACAACACGAACGTATGCGATTACTGCAAATTTTAACTGGGACAAAGCCTGTTTCTCAGCTGATCTAATCTATCCACTGTTTAGCGCAATTTTTTCATTTGGTTTTTCAGATGTGTGCTTTTAAAAATTGGATTTTCGTCTTCGTTATATCTTAACCTTCATGATCTATAGGTTCTAAAATAGACGATGTCTAATCGAATTCTAATCTAGTGATTGAGATTAGCCTGGGACTTTTTGAGTTCCATTATCCATTCCGCTCGATTACTTTCTCAGAGAAAAATTGCCAAGGAAAATCCCTAACATTTATTTGACAAATGTTTTTTTTGTAGAAAACTTCAGATCTTCAGAATCACAAAACGATGCGACGTTTGTGGAAAAAAATATGTCGAATTCGTTTGTGAACATGGGTTGGAACTGGATCGGTGGAGAATGTGTAAATGCAAGCGAACCTGAGTCTGGTTAAGGTCAACTGTGCAACTGTGGTCTAATCTAGCTCTAATCCAGGTTTTAACTGAATCAAAAACGAAAACAACATTATTAAGCTATATCCGATATTTTATCAATTTTATTATTTCCAAGGTGCGGCAGGAAAAAATGCGAAAATTTCAAGGAACTATTACACGTTAAACATGGGCATATGACTATTTTTTAATGACAGTGTATCAGTCTATGTCTATATTCTAGCACTGTAAAATAAAAATAAATATATTTGATGTTTAACATGTGATAATGTAAGCCCAATAAGTGGGTATCAATCAATTGGGCGCCCAATGGTCATAAAACAAAATGGCTAAAACAGAAAAAAATAGCTTTAATTCGATGAAAAACCAGACCATGTACTAGATGAAATAAGTACATACACCTAAACCTTATTTTACGTCCACTATTGGCTTAGCGAAATAAAATTCTACAGCCAAAATAAAAAATAAATAAAATGGAAAATAGAAAAAATAGACATTTTTATATTTTTGTACACTTCTGCTAATGTATGGTAAGTGGGGGCAGGATGGGTCACCTAAGAAATGGATCCCTATAACTTTCTGAATATAAATCGCATTTCTCTGTATTCTACCACGACTCTCAGATACACTAGTCAGCTATGATATAAGAGTATAAAAAGGTAATAAAGTTTGAAACCTGCTTCTTGACAAACAATTTTCAAAACATGACCCATCTTGCCCCACCTCATTTTAACGGGGGCAAGATGGGTCAGCTATAAGAAAACTCGATTTTCCTCCAACAAAAAATACTATATCTTCTAGTTTTTCTCTATACATCTAAGCTTCATAGACGTACAGATTACATGAAGAAAGTGTTGAAACATATCGGTAGATTATTCTCAGAACTAGAAGATTTTTGTTCGGGTAGCCATAAACGGACTTTGAAAACCTATATTTTTTGAAGGAAAATTTAAAAAATATGTTCTCAAATTTTCAGTGCTCTCATCGCTTCGATAATGTAGGTCACAGAATAGCCTTTCCATGAAAAATAAAACATTTTCAAAAACTATGCAAACATACCGAAAAATTAGGGTGACCTATCTTGCCCCGTCTACACAATACACGTAGTTATATGGAATGTATAGCATAAGGAGTATAACGAAAAAATATTTTATTTATTTCTGTGCGAGGAACGTATAGAATTTTCAAAACAATATACCACTTTTTTGTGTATCCCCGTCGTTCATCTGGAAAAATTATTGAAAGATTCAAAACATATATTGTGCGATTGAAAACGGTACTGACCCATCTTGCCCCCTGACCCATCTTGCCCCCTGACCCATCTTGCCCCCACATACCAATATATGAAGATACTGTAGAGAAAATTATAAATTCTGTATTATGCAATTCAGTATCATAATTTCTATTTCATTTAACTCATTTCGGTATCATAATGGTCATTTTTTCCGAACTGGTTCATTATGCAACTGAAATGAGTTGCATAATGAAAAATAGTTGCATAATGTTCATTATGCAACCCATTTGAGTTGCATTATGAACATTATGCAACTCAAATGAGTTGTATAATGAAAAAATCATTGCATAAAATTTTGTATGCTACTCGTTGCAAAACTCGATATTTTCAGCACTCATCGTATTTATCCAATTCGGAAAGCCTCGTTGGATAAATGTACGACTCGTGCTGAAAAAATCAACTTTTTGCAACTCGTCACATAAATAACTATTATCAGATATGAAATTTAGCGACCTATGTACTTTCTGTGGTTTTAAAATTCTAATTGTCTTCAGCGTCAGGCGCCGTCCTGTGAAGGTTAGAGACTAAAATGGGAAAAAAATAATTAACCCGGGAGCGGTCGCGTCGTGTACTGAGTACATGCCCTATAAAAAAATGCACGCATGTGGTACACAGCGTGAGCGCGGCGTCGCTGCAGGTAGTCAAAGACGCGACTGCTCGAGGGTTAACTTTTTAGAAAACTGCCCTGTTAGAGATCATGGGACATTGAAACATAGATTGGTTATCGTCAAATAGACGAAAATGAGGTTTGAAGTTGAAAAATACTTTCGCATTTTTTTCCTGCCGCATACTGTGTTGTTATTCTTTACAGTCGTGCATTTGGGTCGTCATGGCACGCTGAGCATACACTGTGTCAGCCGGGTGAACTTGAGCTAATGCACGAAGAAGGTTAAACAGCGTTGCCTGGATATTCGGTTTCAAGTCAATTTTTCCACATGCGTCGGATCCCTTTGCGGTCTTCGAAGGGATGGTTCGTCATCAAAATTCGAACAGAAATCATTTATCGTTCTATTTTTAGGAGTTTAAGAAGGAACCCAAAGACTGTACATGAGGAAAATGTATTTTACCCTGTCCCAGGCTAAAATACACATGTTACCAGATATCTAGTTCGATCCACACACTTACACGGTAAAGGAAAATTCAATTCAAATAAAATAGAAACATAAAAAGCATACCTTCAATTGATCACAGCATGACTCCGATAAAGATCGTTTCTTGTTTTTCCGGCGTTGACTTCTTTTGCCCTTCTTGCTCTCGTGCCCTTCATGCTCGATGTTTGTCACATTTTCGCCGGAAACTGTAGCATCGACCACCTCCGCATGTGCCTTCACATCCTCTTGCTGTTCATCCTCTTGCATTGATTGATCAGTCTTTAGTTCTCCCTCTGGTGCAGAATCGATCCCTTCGTCGCTTTCGGTATCATCTTTTGTTTTGATTTCGATGCTCAGATGGGACAATTTGCGTTCCTGTTTGATGGCATTTTTGGACACCGCTATACAAAGACTGTCATCTTCAATTTCCTTCCCGAAATTGTTGATCTTATCAGTGATATCTTCCATGATAGAATACTGCACCAGATCGTTTTCGTTCGTTCCAGCATAATAGCTATCGATGAGTCCATGATCGAGCACCACTTGCAGAATTATGTTGTTATCCCACTCCTCATGTTCAACCTCTGCAATGTTGGCATTTGGAAACCGGGCAAAGAATATGTAGTAGCAGGGGAAGAATCCGTTGCCAATGTTAGTGAATCTGCAGCTGACCGAATCGGTGCCTTTTTGTAGCTCTATGCTGGACGGGTCGACGTTACGAACGTTTAACGTAAATGCAAAGATGTTATCCATTTTGTTTGCGGAGAACTTTGGGAAAATTATCTTCTTATTAGCGCTGTTCGAACTGGGTTGTTGTAGTTTGGAGAGGTCAACTTTTTCCACTGGTTTTTGGGCCATTTCATCAGGATAGCTAAAAGCATAAAAAGAAGATTGAAATTTAGCATATTATCAAAATAATTTACTTGTTATAACAATCCTCTCTCATTTTAATTGTTCAGCCATGTAAATCGCCAATTATTATTGCACACCTTAAAAACTCGCCAAATGTTGCACTGCCTATGATCGCATATCAGTCCCATATTTGCTGGGTTTCCTATTCATATGGGACAGTTATGCGATCATGGGCAGTGCACACCTCATAAGAAAAGCATGGAGTGTTCAACATTTGTTCAACGATTCACCCTATTACAGTTTTATTTCCGTTTTCATTTTGCAGCACTTGGTGGGGCAATGAAAGCACAAGCCAGTTCAAAGCCGATGATAAGGAGGGGTAATGGTTAAATAGTCTTTGCTGATCACAAAAACGCCATGGGACAGGAAAAACGTATTTTGGTGTGGGCCGGGGATTAAGTTCAGACTTGACAATATCAATGCTATTCGGCTGCAAAATTCGACGAGATGAAAATGCTGAAGAGAATTAGAGCTTTTGAAAAGAACAAAACTAGTTATTTATGTGTGTGCGTAACGTTAGTTATTTTTATTTAAATTTGAAAAACCGAAGTAACACACTTGAAAAACTTTCAGCAGTTCCAGATTCAACTCCACAATTTAGATATACTTACTAGCGTGATTTAAAACATCGTTTTTGCTCCACACCGCTTATTCGATTCATAAGCAGATTTTATGTATTCTCCAAAATTTTAGCTGATTTGGTTGAAAATCGAGACTGCAAGGCTTTGAAGGGCTTAAAGTTTGTATGGAAATTACTGTGAGAAAACGATGTTTTCCATTCAATCGACCATAGCATTTTTCTCATGTAACCTTGAGGGTTATAGAACCCCGGATACTCCTAGGCTGGTCTATCAGCTACAACTTTGTCGAAGACCGCACTCAAATCGGACGCCTCATTAATTAGTTATCGATTTCTATCCAACTGGAGAAACTGTAACATTGATCCTTCAGCTTCCCAGCAGGCAACATTGCTGCGCATGGCGCCAAAGATAGCACATAGAAATCAAGGCTACTATGTTTCACTGAAAATTACAGTGATGCACATCGAATTGCTTGATCATCATCGGCAAAGTTGATTCTTTCAGCAGAATTAAGACGCGCATTTGTCTTTATCAGCTACAAAGCTGCAACACGACGGGCTTGGTGGTCTAGTGGCTACCGCTTCTGATTCGTATGCAGAAGGTCATGGGTTCAATCCCTGGCCCGTCCTTTTCATCCTACTTTGTATCTTTCTATCCACTTTCTCTCGCTCTCTCTTCTCTACATATACAACTCATGTATATTCATATGTTCATAGCCATCGCTAGAACCAGAAACGAATTGAAAAAAAGTCGTTTCCCTCCCTTCCAACTTCCACTCACAGCACAGTGTATATAACGCCTATAAGTTATGCAACCAAAGCGTGCTGTGCCGCTTGACCTTATTCACCTTATTCACCACACAATCTATCACGAATACTATGAATAACCCTATCCATGGATCGCATCACCGACCCAACGGTGACTCCCAGATCTCCCATCCTTTCCATCTAACAAATACCCCAGTCCGTGCTGCGTTGTGGGGACGCAGAGTGCTCTCGGTCTCTAGTAGCAACAACCAGTACACTCTAACATTCCTTTCCCTTCCCAGCTGACTATAAGGACTTGGCCGGCGCCGGTATTGATCCAAAATGTATGAGCTGCTAGAATTGCACTTTGAGAATAAGTGGAGTGTCCCAGCCCTTATTCATTTGGATCTCAGTACAATTGGTACCAGTTCAGATCAATCACGGAGGAGCAACCATTGACATGTATAGTCGGAATTGATCGTTTTTGATCGATCGTGATCGATCAGCTACAAAGCTGCAACATCAAGTTTATTTATTTAAAAGGTTTAGTTTATAGTATGTCAAACTTACATATTCGGTCACGAAATTAAAGAGCATAGTTAGCTCCTCCCCACAAAATACTAAGCGTGACTTTTCTCGGTTTATGCATTACAATGTCAATTTCTATTGTTTTTTTTTTTATTTTTTTTTTTTGTTTTTTTTTTTTTTTTTTTGAAGAGTGACTAGGTGGAGCTGCAGGACAGCTGATAGCAAAGCCTGGACCCTTTTCCAACTTCCCCCTACTAGGACCAATACTCACGATGGACTAGACGATGTCGTCAACTTGAGCAAAGTGTGTAGTAATTAGCGTAGTAGTTTTTAAAAATACTGTTCTTAACTTTTCCCATCGCACTAGAGTTTTGATCGAATGGAAGCTCCAAAGATGATTTGATAATTGAACAATATTTCAATAATCGAAAATCTCCGAGGTCACTGGACAACATTCAGAGATAAAAAAAAGGGTGTCTATGTCTATGTTAACGCCTTCAGAGTACTATTCTTAAGAAATATACAAAGAGCAAAAAGAAAAGAAAATGTGTCGTAGCTAATTTTTAAAGATTTGATATTTCTGAAAATTATTCGAAGACAGCTACCAGAGCTAGCGTTTTTAGCCGATATGGGCAACTAGTTTTTCTGACAGCTTCCCCAAACAATAATCAGATAATATCCTCAGTTATTTTATAATACATTCTGAAAATTATTTCAAGCTGATTACCAATAGTGTCAATAGCCGTTGTTAGTCATTGACAGCACCAGCATCATCCCCAAATAACTCTCATATTAGTGTTACATAGATAACACTTTTTGAGCTTCCATTCGATGTTGTAAGAAATTCGTCAAACCCTATTTGTCAAAATATAGTCAATAATGTATCAAATTGTGTTTCTAATTTCGCTAGTCGTCTTCTGCATATCTGTGATCATCTCAGTCCAAAGTAATATTATATCCATCGTAACCCTTTACAGTGTCAACCGTCCTAAGTCCTAACTAAATTCCTCCTTTTTTTGATCAGTTAAATAAAACCCATAAAAATAAGAAATACAAATATAAACTCCTATAATCAACAGTTATATCTTTACCTAATCAGTCCATAATTTTCTAATTGTAATGAATCTAATCTGTAAGGCTGTAAGTCAACTTATCCTAGCGTCCCATGTCCTGTGTACTAACGAATTCAAGTAACGAATGATGAGTGTAACGCAGAGACCTCCTCTACCCACTCTTGCGTTACGTTAAATTTAACAATTATTGTTAAATTTGAGAAAATTCAAATAATGCAAAGATTAGGTCTATGCAAGCTGAATTATAATTTGTTTTTGACTTGTGATAAATGCAAGACGGATACTACTTTGATTCCTATTAGCACTTACGGCGATTCCTTCACTTGCGCTCAACTCGTAAACTAGATATATCTAGCTCAAAGTCCAAGCGGTGGTGAATGAACTGGCGCTAAAGTGCTAATGGGTTAAGCCCTCCCATCGCGTCAAGATCGAATATCCAGGGGGAGGGAATGTCAATTTCTATTGTTATTGTCTTAATCTAACAACACGGTGTACTCAAATTTATGGCTGCGCATCTGTGCGCAACAACATCGTTTTCTCATGATAATGTCCATACAAACTTTGAAGGGCTTGTGCAGTCTCCATTTTCAACCAAATCAGCTCAAGTTCTGGGAGAAGGCATAGAATCTCGTTATGAATCGAATAAGTGGTGTGGAGCAAATACGATTTTTTTAACCTTGCTAATATTTACCCACTCTTATATCTACCTGACTAATTTTGGACTAATGATTCGTCCAGAACAATATTTACAATTTTTCTTAGAACATAGGCGCGACATATTTATTTATTTATTTATTTATTTATTTATTTCTTTGACCTTCATCGGGCATAGAGCCTTAATGAAGCCTGGCTGGGAAAAGCCTTTTTGAGTTGCCCACATCATACGGCTCACTCAAATAGGCATAAAAACCCTGCATCTTTTGAATACATATACACATTAAAACATAGGCAAAAAATAATAATAATAATAGTACAAAAATGCCTTAAAAACTAAATTATTATAAATAAAAAAGTCATTCTATAAAAGCATTACACATAACACAAAAAAAATATATATAAAATAAAAACACATAGTTTCTTCCACAGAGTATGTTCAGCTTCTGAGCTATCGATGGCTATCCTGAAGCCTTCGTTTGAACGACTCGGCGGAAGTGTTGAAGTCGAACAGGTAGTGTACACTGTTGAAAATGTCAGACATGAACCGGATTGGTTCATGCATTCCATAGCCTGAATTTCTCGATACAAGCATTAAGGTCTGAGGTCACGCTTCTCACGAGAGAGAGGATTTCATGGGTTTTTGGTATATTCTGCGTAATTTGTCGAATATGAGGTCGAATATCGCAATTTCCTCATGTGCAATTATTCTTCAGGTATCCCAGAGTCTTCTGTAAAAATTTCATGATTTTAGGATATCCCAAATTTGAATACCGTGGTCAAGAGCGATCAAATCTACAGACAAAAAGTAGATGGTTGTGCACTTTACTTGCAAATTTGATACACAAAAAAGTCATGTATCCTCAAAAGCCCATGTGCAAATACTATTATAAGTTCATAGATGCTGTAAACGTAAAAAAAAGTACATGTTACAGCATAAAACTTTGTAAACCGTGCTTTTTTAGAAAATGTAATTTTGGTAAAATCATTCAAATTTACTCAAATTTGAGAGGAGCCAATCTCCCATTTTCTCTCATCCAGAGAAAGAGCAAGAGCATAGCGGGTAGCGCAAGGATTCAGGGTTACCAAAAATGTCTTGTGGTGGTAGGATACATTACCAACTACTTGAAATTATGTCACATACTGAAAACGCTTTTGTTTATAGTATAAAAATGGTTCATATCACTAGTGCAAGTAGCAGTGAAATAAAATGAAAATATAGCAAAAGACGTATGCACACATTTATCATTTTATTTCAATCATTCACCCTGTGAGGAAATTAGAAGAGTCGAGGCATTGTTGGCAACCCTACGCGGTTTACTTTCGCTCTCCATCGTTGGCTCTGTATTTACGACTGCGGTGCGTTTAGTTGTTCACCTCTAAGGTGCTCGAATCCAAACAGATAAAATATTTTTTTTTCATTTATTATCAAATTTGTAACAAAAAACTTTAACCGTTTTTCAATTTTTCTTTTTTATTCCTGTTTTGCTTATAAACCAAATGAAAAAAAATAACATCAATGCAATGGTAGAAACAGCAGAGCGAAAAAAAAACGATTATGAACACAATCATTTATATCAAATTCATTGTTGGATAATTTAGTAAACTTATAGATATTCTCAAAAGTTGAGTATTTCTGGGAAACAAGTATCATTTCTGGAGCTCGATTTGAAAAGGTCGTATGTGCTTTTGTCGATTAAAAATTCGATCAGTTGGATTCGCTTATTATAGCAAAAATCGTTGAAATTGAACAAAGTTGATACATACAGCAGAATCATCACAAAGCAGGCTTTCCGTTACATCATTAAAAATCTCCAAAATATCTTCCCTATTGCTACAATAACTAAAATAAACTGATCGAATTTTATTTCGGCAAATGTACATACGACCTATTCAAATCGAGCTCCAGATTTGATACTGTGCATGGTAACTCTGCTAAAATATTGATGAGATGTTTTATATCTTCTTCTTCTTCTTTTTGAGTATTGTTCTTCTTCTTTTTTGAGTATATGGCACTGCATTGTTTTGATTTTGTATGGGATTTTGACGTTTCTTGGCCTTGTTGTTTACAAAATTTCTGTAAGAGTGAAAGAGAAGGAGAGAATTTCATGCAGTGCCCTATTGTTCTCACTAAGACGAAGCCTGCTGCTCAGCCTGCTGTTCTGTGAATCAAGGCACGTGTTCCCACGTTTGATTTTTGTGCTATGCCATTGAAAAGAGTTAATTTTCTGTAAATGCGGCACTACTCAAACGTCATTTTAGTGGGCTTTTGCATCCATGAGCTCTTCCATAGTTATAAATTTTGACTTTTCTCTTCCAATAACCATTCTGTACTTTTATATCGTGTTGTAGGCCCGACGATAACACTAATCACATGAAAGTAGAGGCAATTCCCATTATAAATAGTTTATGAATCGTTAGGAGATCATACCCGCCATTTTCGACATTTAGAATTACTAGGAATTCCATGTCCAAATCTGGGTGCGCTTTGGTAATTTGAGGATTTTCGAATAGTATAAATTATTATTCTTCATTCTTAGGAATATAAGGAACTTTTTTGCCCATGAGAAAGAATTTTTCAATTGATATTTTCTTACTGAAAAATAAAAATACAAATCTCCATTATTTTATGGAAAATTCGCTCAAATTTAAGCAGATTGGCCAATATAATCACCAATATCTCGAATCCCACTAATTTGATTCAAAAATTATGTTCAGATGATTGAAACATATTGTATTCAGCTTTCTATTTATGGAAAAGGATTGAAAATTGGTTGATCGCAACGATAGATATTTATATATTAGTAAATTTCATATTTTTGAAAACTGTAGAGCTCGATTTTCAGGAAAAACTTAAAAACTGTTCTACTTAAATTTTTTTGCTGCACGTTCTTGATATCAGCACATAGTTATGCATCAAAAATTTTGGTCGTTGATAGAAGCTCACGACTTTCGATTTATTTTGTAAGCTAGTGTTATTTGTACACATCTCGGTCCGCTAGAGAAGTTCAAGGATTTTTGAAGAATCTGTGTAAAATTCTTGACTTTTGGAATTTCTTGTTCATACCTGGATCCTCTAAGGGACCGTCCATAAATCACGTAGCAATTTTGGGATAGAATGGAGTTCCTCAAATTGCTACGCACCATGTAATAGGTATGGGAAAAGCTACGTCATTTGTGAATGCTCTATAAGTTTATTTGAATATTTTAAAAATGTAGAATTTCTTATTCTACATTCGTAAAAATATTAGGAATTATTTGTCCGCAAAGATAGTTTGAGTATTTTTGAAGAATCTATAAAAAATTAACGACTTTGAGAAATATTTAGATTTTTTTTTGTTCTTATCTTGGTTCGCTAAGGTAATTCGAGGATTTCGAAAAAAACTATGTAAACTTAATCAATTTTAGGATTACTTGAAATTCTTGACCATATTTTATCTATAAGGTAGTTCAAGGATTTTTGAAGAAACTACGCGAACCTTATATAATTTTTTGTCCATATCTTTAATTCTTTGTCCATACATTGGTCCACTAAAGGATTTCAAGGATTTTTGAAGAATCTATGTATAATTCTTGACTATTGGATACATACTTAGAATTCCTCCCGGAATTCCTTCTCTGATTCTTACAGGATTTTCTTCAGAAATTCCTCCTGGAATTCCACTAGGAATTCCTTCTGGGATTTCTAAAGGAATTCCAACTGGGATACCTCTACGAATTCCTCCTAAGATTCCTCCTGGAAATCTTTTTTTTTTTTAATCTAGTTAATTTATTGAAGGCAATAACTACTTAATTTTAGTGATTAGTTCTGAATAGAGGCCAATGTACTCTAAATTAGGGCAACTCGAGGTTAGGAGGTCACATTTTTCAAGGATGGGTAAGGTGATGATTGGGTAACGAGTTTCTCTGGAAATCATCCGGGAGTACTGCGCTTGTGTGCTCGGCGTCTGCTGGTGTTGGAATCAACTGTTGCGTGGGTTGTTCTTCCGGATGGCCAGGATTTAGTTCAGCAAATCCTCCTGGTATGCAGGAACTCTTCCTATGATTATTACATGTTATTCTTCGGGTATTCCATCAATAATTCTTTCTGGGATTTCTCCAGGAATTTCTCCAACGAATCCTCTGGGAATTCTTCCAATAATATCTCCAGGAACTCCTCCTAGGAATCTCACAGAATCTCATTTTTCTTGAGATTTCTTTAGCAATTCACCTGGGATTCCTCCAGGAATTTATCCTAGGATTCCTCCAGGAAATTTTTCTAGGATTCCTCCAGGAATTAGGATTTCTCCAGAAATGTTTACTAGGATTCCCCCAGGAAATCCTCCCGGGATTCCTTCAGGAATTCCTATTCGGATTTCTTAAGAAATTTCTTCTGGGATTCCTTTTCGAAGGCTTCATGAGCTTCCTATGGGAACTCCTCCAGGAACTTCTTTAGGAATTCCTCCTGAGGACTCTCCTAAAATGTCTTCAAGAATTTCTCCTGGAATTACTCCAGACCATTCCTCTTGGGAATCCTCCAGGAATATTTTCGGAAATCCTTCAAGAATTCCAACACAAATGTCCCCTCCAGGAATTCCTCCTAGGTTTCCTCCGGGAAATGCTCCTGGGATTACTCCAGGAACTCTCCCTAGTAATAATACGGGAATTTCTTCTTGGATTCTCCACAAATTGCTCTTTGAATTCCTCTAGGAATTCTGAAAGGATTCCTCCAGGAATTAATAGGTACAGGATTCTTACAGGAGTTTCTTCTGGGATTCCTTCTGCAATTCCTGCTGGAATTTCTCTAGGCATTTATCTTAGGAATCCGCTTGGAAATCCTCTAGGAATTCATGCTAGGATTCCACCTAGAATTCTTTCATGGATTACTCCAGAAATACTTCCTGGCATTCTTTTAGGGGTTCTCCCAGGAATTCTTCCTGACATTCCTCCAGGAATTGCTCTTGGCATTCCTCTAGAAATTCCTCCTGGGATTCTTCCAGGAATTCTTTCTGGGATTCTTCTAGGAATTCTTGCGAGGATTCCTCCAGGAATTCCTCTTGTAATTCCTCATGGGATTCTTCCAGGAGTTCCTCCTGGGATTCATTCGTGAATTCTTCCTTGAGTTCCTCCATGAAATCTTCCTTGTATTCCTCCTGGAAATCCTCCAAGGATTCCTCCAGAACTTTCTCCCAGGACTCCTTCAGGAAATCCTCCTCGGGATTCCTAGAGGAACTCTTCTTAGGATTATTGCATGGTTTTCTTTTGGTATTCCTCCAACGATCCTTCCTGGGATTTTTCCAGGATTTTCTCTTCGGATTTCTTCAGAAATTACTCTTGGAATTCCATCAAGAATATCACCAGGAACTCCTTCTAGGATACTCACAGGTTTTTTTTACTGAGATTTCACCGACAGTTTCTCCTGGGATTTCCTCCTTGGATTTCTCCAAGAATTTCTCCAGAAAATTCTCCTAGGATTCCCCCAGGAAATCCTTCTGGGATTCTTTCAGGAATTCCTCTTCGGATTTCTCCTGGGATTCCTTTTAGAAGTCTTCCTGAGCTTCCCATGGGCATTCCTTCTGGTATTTCTCCAGGAATTCCTTCTGATGTTTCTCCAAAAATGCCTTCAAGAATTTTTACAGGCATTTCTCCTGGGATTCATCCAAGCCATTCCTCTTGGGAATCCTGCAACAATATCTTCGGAAATCCTTCAGGAATTTCACAAAAATATCACCTTAAAATCCTCCTCTGGGATTCATTCGTGAAATGTTTCTGTGGATCCTCCAGGAATTCTTCCTAGTATCCATACAGGAATTTATTCTTGGATTCCTTCAGCCATTTTCCCAGTGATTGATCCAGCAATTCCTGCAGTAATTATTCTTTGGATTCCTTTATGAATTTTCTAAGCCTTCCTCCACGAATTTCTACAGGAATTGCTCCAAGAATTCTTACATGAGTTTCTTCTGGGGTTTCTTCTGCAATTCGCCCTAGAATTCCTCCTAGGATTCCTAGGATTCATCCTAGGATTCCACTTGGAAATCCTCTAGGAATTCAGCTAGGATTCGACTTGGAATTCCTTCATAGATTGCTCCAAAAATACCTCCCAGTATTCCATCAGGAATTCCTTCAGAGGATCGTCCTGGAATTTCTCTTGACATTCCTCCAGGAATCCTTCTGGGAGTACCTCGTGGGATTGTTCCAGGCATTCCCGCTGGGATTCTTCCAGAAATTCCAGGTATTTCTATTGACATGCCTCCAGGTATTCCTCTTGGCATTCCTCCTGGGTTTCATCTGTGAATCCCTCTTTGGATTCCTCCAGCATATCCTCCTAGGATTCCTCCAGGAAGTCCTCCTAAGATTCTTCCATGAAACCCTGCAGGGTTTTCTAGAAATTTCTCCTAGGATTCCTCTAAATTTGGTCGCGGGGCTTCCTATAGGAATTTCTCCTATTATTTCTCTAGGAATTCCTCCTCAGGCTTCTTTAGGTATTCCTCCAAAGTTTTCTCCAGGAATTTCTTTTGCGAATTCTCTAAGCATAACGCAAATTCTTCAGGAATTCTTCCAGAAATTTCACCTGTGACTCCTGTAATCTTTCTGGAATTCCTCCTGGAACTCTTCCTTGAATTATAACTGAAATTTATTCTGGGATTTCCGAATCAATTTTTTCAGGGATTTGTTCAGCAATTCCTTCAAAAATTTCTTTTTTGGTTCCACTAGGAATTCCTCCAGTAGCTATTCTTAGGAGAAATCTCAGTAGGAATTCCTGGAGGAAGCTCAAGAGGAATTCCTGAAGGAATCCCAAGAGGAATTTTAGGAGGACTTAAAAATTGGAAGAAATGCCTGGTGGAATCCAAGGAAAAATTCCTAGAAGAATTCTAGAATGATTTTCTGGAAGAATCTTACGAAGAATTTCTGGAAGATCATCAGAAGGCATTCCTGGAGGAACCCCAAGGAAAATCCCTGCAGGAACTCCAGGATGAATTCCTGGAGATATCCTGGGGGGAATTTCTGCAAGAATCCAAGAAGTAATTCCTGGAAAAATCCCAGAAGGAACTCCTGGAGGAATCGCAAGAAAAAAATCATAAAAAAATCCCAGGAAAAATGCATGGAAGAATCCTATGTAGAATTTCTGAGAGAATCCCAGGAGAAATTTCTGGATGAGTCCTTGAAGAAAATCCTGTAGGAATCCGAGGAATAATTCCTAGAGGAATCCCGGGAGGAAACCCTGGAGGAGTCCCAGAAGAAATTCGTGGAGAAATTTCTCAATGAACCACGGATGAAACTGTTGTGGGAATCCGAGGAGGAATTCCTCGAAACATCCCGGAAAGAATTCCTTGAGAATGCTCAGGAGGAATTCCTTGAGAAATTCCAAGAGGAATTCCTGGAGGAACCCCAAGATAAATTCCTGGAGAATCCCCAAGAGAAATTCCTGCAGCAGAAACCCCGGGAGGAATTCCTCGAAAATTACAACTAGAAATTCATGGAAAAACCCTGGAAGGAATTCCTGGAGAATTTGTTGAAGGAATTCCTGGAGGAATCCTAGAAGGAATTTCTGAAAGAATTCTAGTAGAAACCTCCAGTGGAATTTTCACATGAATGCCTGAGAAAATCCCGGGAAGAATTCCTGGTTGTATCGTGGGAGGAATCGAAGGAGTAATTCCTGAAGGGATCCCAGGAAAAATCTTGCGGAAATCCCAGGAGGAATTCCTGGAGCAATCCCAGGAAGAACACATGGAGGAATTTTATGAGGGATTTATCAAGAAAATCCTGGGAGAAATTCCTGGAAGAATCCCAGGCGAAATCTCTCGCGAAATCTCGAGAGAATTTACTTGAGAAATCTCAGGAGTTTCACCGGGAATCCCTGAAAGAGTTTATACTCCCAGGATTTTCTCGATAAGTTTCTCTGGGAATTCCTGTAGTTTTGCCGGGATTTCTACTAGGATTCCTTCAATAATTCCTCTAGAAGTTCCTCCAGAAATACCTCAAGAAGTTCCTCCAGAAATTCTTCCAGGAATTTCTCTAGAAGTTCTCCCGGGAATTCTTCTAGGAGTGTCTCCGGGAATTCTTCTTGGTGGTCAACCAGCAATTTCTCTAGACGTTCCTCAAAAAAAAATCCTTAAGAAATATCTCCTGGAATTCCTCTAGGAGTATCTCTCCCGGGAATTCCTCTACAAATTCCTCCAGATTTTTTTTCTAAGAGTTCCTCCTGAAATTCTTCTAGGAGTTCCTACGGGATTTTTTCTTTTAGTTCGTTCGAGAACTCCACGAGTGGATCCTTCGGGAATTCCTCTTGAAGTTCCTTCAGAAACTCATCTTGAAATTCCTTCAGAAATTCCTCTATGAGTAACTCCAGGAATTTCTCCAGGAGTTTCTCCTGGAATACCTTTCAGAAGTCTCTCTGGGAATTCTTCTAGGACTTCCAAGAATTTCACTAAGAGTCCCCCTGGGAGTTTCATTGGGGGTTCCTCTAGGAGGTTCTCCCAGAATTTCTATAAGACTTTCTCCTTGTTCCTCAAGGAGTTTCTTCAGCAATTTCTCTACAGGTGTTTCAAAAACTATTCTATGAGTTTCTTTTTATAGTTCCTGCGGGAATTCCTCTATGCTGTCCTTCGAGACTTCTTCTAGGAGTTACAATTTATTTTTTTTCTTGGAGTTCCTCCGGAAATTGCTCTACGTAGAATTAGCGATACCAGTAGAATTCGTCCAAAATTACCTCCGAAAATTCCTATGGAAGTTCCTTCGGGAATTCCTCAAGGGATTCCCACCGCAAATTCTTCTAATTGTTTCCTTCAGTAATTTATCTTACAATTTCTTCGGAAATTCCTCTGAGAGTTGCTCCAGGGGTTCCTCCAAAAATACCTCTTGGAGTTCCCTTCAGAATTTATCTAGGTGGTCTTCTGGGAATTCCTCTCTAGGAGTTTCATAGGATTTTTTTCCTAAATTCTCACCGGGAATTCCTCTGGGAGTTCCTTCGGGTATTATTACTTGAATTTCTCAAAAAGTGTCGTAAGCAATTTCCTTCAGATGTCATTTCCTCTTGAAGTTCCTCTAAACATCCTGCAAGAAATTCCGTCGGGAATTTTTATAGGAGTACCTTCAGAAATTTCTCCATAAGTTCCTCCTAGAGTTCCTCTTGAAATTTTTCTTGGAGTTCCTCTGAGAATTCCTTTAGGCTGCCCTCCGTGTTTTTCTTTAGGAGTTCTAATTGATTTTTTGTATGTTTCTCAGGGAATTAAACTAAAGTTTCTCTAAGAAATCCTGTCGGAGTATTTTCAAGGATTTTTCAAAAGTTCCTCCGAAATTGCTCTACCAGTTCTCAAGGAATTTCTTTCTAGCAGATCCTCTGGTGATTCTTCGGGGAGATACCCCGAGAATTTCTGCAGGCGATCCTGATATTCCTCTAGAAGTTTCAATGGAATCTTTTTCTTGGAGATTCTCCATAAATTCCTCGAGTGATTCTTCCGGAGTTTCCCCGGGAGTTGCTCTGGGAGTTTCATTTCTCTTAGAGAAATGGCTGAAAAAACTCCATGAGGAATTTAAGGAGAAACCCCTGGAAGAATTCCGGGAGGAACTCCCAGAGCAATTCCCGGAGGAAGTCCTAGAGGTATACCTGGAGGAACTTCTAGAGCAATTCCCAGAGGAATTCCTAGAGGAGTTTTTGAAGGAACTCCTAAAAGAAACCCCGAAGAGAATTTTAGAAAAAAAATCTCTTGGAACTCCTGAAGGAATGCACCTAAAGAATTTACCAAAGGATCTCCAAGAGGCATACCTGGAAGAACTCCTATAAAAAATCCCACTGGAACTCATCGAAGAGAAGTTCTTCCGGGATTTCAACTTAGGATTCCACTTGGAAATCCTCTAGGAATTCATGCTAGGATTCCACCTAGAATTCCTTCATTGATTTCTCCAGAAATACTTCCTGGCATTCCTCCTGACATTCCTCCAGGAATTCCTCTTGGCATTCCTCTAGGAATCTCCTGGGATTCTATCTGGAATTCTTTCTGGGATTCTTCCAGGAATTCCTCCGACGATTCCTCCAGGAATTCCTCTTGGAATTCCTCATGGGATTCTTTCGTGAATTCCTCCTCGGATTCCTCGGATTCTTCCTTGGATCCTCCTTGGATTCCTCCAGAAATTCCTCCTAGGACTCCTCCAGGAAATCCTCCTTGGGATTCCTATAGGAACTCTTCCTAGGATTATAACATAGCTTCCTTCTGGTATTCCACCAATAATTCTTCCTGGGATTTTTCCAGGAATTTCTCTTCGAATTTCTTCAGATATTACTCTAAGGAATGCTCTAGGAATTCCTTCAAGAATATCTTCAGGAATTCCTTCTAGGATACTCACAGGTTTTTTTTCTGAGATTTTACCAGCAATTCTTCCTGGGATTTCTCCAAGAATTCCTCATAGAGTTTCTCCAGAAAATTCTCCGATGATTCCCCCAGGAAATCCTCCTGGGATTCCTTTTGGAATTCATCTTCGGATTTCTCCTGGGATTCCTTTTCGTAGTCTTCCTGAGCTTCCTTTGGGAATTCCTCCTGGTATTTATCTAGGAATTCCTCCTGAGGTTTCTCCAAGAAGGCCTTCAAGAATTTCTCAAGGAATTCATCCAAGCCATTCCTCTTGGGAATCCTCCAGGAATATCTTCGGAAATCCTTCAGGAATTCCACAAATATATCTTCTGAAACTCCTCCTGGGATTCCTCCTAGTATCAATACAGGAATTAATTCTTGGATTCCTTCAGCTATTTTTCTATGAATTTTCCAAGGCTTCCACCACGAAATTTTACAGGAATTGCTCCAAGGATTCTTACATGAGTTTTTTCTGGGGTTCCTTCTGCAATTCGTCCTAGAATTCCTCTAGGAATTCATCATAGGGTTCCACTTGGAAGTCCGTTAGGAGTTCATCGTAGGATTCAACTTGGAATTCCAACATGGATTGCTCCAAAAATACCTCCAAGTATTCCTTCAGGGGATCCTCCAGGAATTCCTCTTGGAATTCTTCTGGGAGTATCTCGTGGGATTGTTCCAGGCATTTCTGCTGGGATTCTTCCAGGAATTCCAGGTATTCCTATTGCATTCCTCCAGGTATTCCTCTTGGAATTCCTCATGGGATTCCTCCAGGAATTCCTCCTGGCATTCATCCGTGAATTCCTCCTTGAATTCCTCCAGGAAATCCTCCTAGGATTCCTCCAGGAAATCCTGGGAGGTTTTCTATAAATTTCTCCTAGGATTCCTCTAAATTTTGTTGCGGGGTGTCCTAAAGAAATTCCTCCTAAGGTTTCTTAAGGTGTTCCTCCAAAGATTTCTCCAGGAATTTCTTTTGGGAATTCTCCAGGCATATCTTCGGAAAATCTTCAGGAATTCTTCCAGAAGCTCCACCTGGGACTCCTCCATTAAATCATCCTGCGATTCCTTCAGGAAATCTTCCTGGGATTCCTCCAGGAACTCTTCCTTGCATTATAACAGGAATTTATTCTGGAATTTCTGAATCAATTCTTCCAGGGATTTGTTCAGCAATTCCTCCAGATTTTTTTTTGATTCCACTAAGAATTCCTCCTGTAGCAACTCTTATGAGAAATCTCAGTAGGATTTCCTGGAGAAATCTCAAGAGGAATTCCTGGAGGATTCTCAGTAGGAGTTTCTGGAGGAAATCTCAATAGGAATTCCTGAAGGAATCCCAAGAGGAATTTTAGGAGGTATAAAAAAATTTGGAGAAATAGGGTAATTGATCCGATCATGGAGGAGTTAAGCGCTGGGTTCATGTTTAAACCACAATTGTATCGCCCCAAGCAAACTTTTTACATGGATTGAATTGAAAATAATAAAATCCATCCTTAATCTACGGGAAAATAACGAAATATTGCCACTTTGATGTTGTTATGAGCATTTTATTCGTTTTTATCTGAAAGATCATTGTGTTCCTAATGTTGCGGTATGTGTTCCTAATGTTGCGGTATTTTGTTCCTATTGTTGCGGTATCCCATTGAAATCATATGGAATACCGCAACATTAGGAACACTACCGCAACAATAGGAACACAGCAGCAAACACATTTATGAAAATATTTTTTTAAAATAGGTTTTTGGGCAAATCTTAAGCAAACAAATGGTGCAATCTCATAATTTAAGCACCATACATCTATTAAAAATATCTTTTGGTAACATTTCAGTCGAAAAAGTGCTCAATTGCCATTACCGCAACAAAAGGTACTACCGCAACGATGGGAACAATTACCCTATCTGGTGGAATCGAAGGAAAAATTCCTAGAAGAATTCTAGAACGATTTTCTGGAAGAATCCTATGAGGAATTTCTAGAAGATCACCAGAAGGAATTTCTGGAGGAACCCCAAGGGAAATTTCTGCAGGAACTCCAGGATAAATTCCTGGAGATACCCTGGGTGGAATTTCTGCAAGAATCCAAGGAGTAATTCCTAAAAAAAAAACCTAGAAGGAACTCCTGGAGGAATCCCAGAAAAAACTCTTGGAAAAATCCCAAGAAAAATGCTTGGAAGAATCCTAGGTAGAATTTCTGAGAAAATCCCAGAAGGAATTTCTGGATGAGTCCTTGAAGGAAATCCTGTAGGAACCAGCGTCTGGCTGAAAGGAATCTCAGAAGAAATTCGTGGAGGAATTTCAGGAGGAATTTCTCAAGGAATCACGGTTAAAACTGTTGTGGGAATCCCAGGAGGAATTCCTCGAAACATCCCGGAAAGTATTCCTTGAGAATGCTTAGGAGAAATTCCTTGAGAAATTCCAAGACGAATTCCTAGAGGAATCCCAAGATGAATTCCTGGAGGAATCCCAAGGAAAATCCCTGCAGGAAATCCAGGAGGAATTCCAGTAGAAACCCCGGGAGGAATTCCTCGAAGATTACAAGAAGAAATTCATAGAAAAACCCTGGAAGGAATTCCTGGGAAATTTGTTGAAGGAATTCCTGAAAGTATATCGTGGGAGGAATCCAAGGAGAAATTCCTGGGGGGATCCCAGGAGGAATTCATGGATGAATTTTAGGAGGAATTTATCAAAAATAAAAATCCTGAGAGAAATTCCTGGAAGAATCCCAGGCGAAATTTCTCGAGAAATTATGGGAGGAATTCCTAGAGAAATTCTAGGAAGCATTCTTGGATTAATCCCAAGAGGAATTCCTGGAAGAATTCCATTCAGACTTCCTGAGGAATCCCAAAATGAATTTGTGGAGGAATTCTGGAAAAATCCAAGAAGCAATTCCTGGAGGAATCGCAGGTAGTATTCCCGGAAAAATCGCAATAAGAATTTCCGAAGAACTCAAGGATCCTCCTAGGATTCTTACTGGGATTCCTCCAGGAATTCCTCTTGGAATTTCTAAAGTGATTGTTTCAAGGATTCCTCCAGGAATTCTTTCACGAATTTCTCCTGGGATTCCTCCATGAATTAATTATTGAATTCTTACTGGAATTTTGTCTTAGATTCCTTTAGGACTTCAGGGATTCTTATTGCGATTCCTCCAGGAATTGCTTCTCGGATTCTTCCAGAAATTCCTCCTGGGATTCTTCCAGAAATTCCTCCTGAGATTCCTTTATGAAGTTCTTTTGAAATTGCTGCGGAGATTCTTTATGATTTCCTTCCAGGAACTTCTTCTGGAACTCTTTCAGGAATCCCTCCTTGGAGTCTTCCTAGCATTCGTCCTGCGATTCCTTCAGGAAATCCTGCGGGTCATCTTTGCAAAATTCCTCCTAGAACTCGACGTTCCTTCTGGGATACCTTCAAGACTTACTCCTGGGATTCCCCCAAGAGTTCCTTCCTGGATTCTTCCAGTATTTCTGCCTTCGATTCTACAAGCATTTCTCCAAGAATTTCTCCACAAATTGAGATTCTTCCAGGAATTTCTCTCAGGATTTTTTTTTGATAAATTCCTCATAAAATTCCTCCCGGGGTTTCTACTGGAATTCCTCCTGGATTTCCTGAGGGCGTTTCTACTGGGGTTCCTCCAGGAATTCATCTTGGGATTCCTCTATAGAAATTCCTCTTGGAATTTCTCAAGGAATTTCTCCTAAGCATTCTCAAGGAATACTTTCCGGGATGTTTCGAGGAATTCCTTCTGGGATTCCCACAACAGTTGTAACCGTGATTCCTTGAGAAATTCCTCCTGAAATTCCTCCACGAATTTCTTCTGAGATTTCTCCAGGGTTTCCTCCCGGGATTCCTCTAGGAATTCTTCCTCGGATTCCTACAGGATTTCCTTCAAGGACTCATCCAGAAATTCCTCCTGGGATTTTCTCAGAAATTCTACCTAGGATTCTTCCAAGCATTTTTCTTGGGATTTTTCCAGGAGTTCCTTCTAGGTTTTTTCAGAAATTACTTCTTGGATTCTTGCAGAAATTCCTCCCAAGATATCTCCAGGAATTCATCCTGGAGTTCCTGAAGGAATTTCCCTTGGGGTTCCTCTAGAAATTCCTTCTGGTGATCTTCCAGAAATTCCTCGTAAGATTCTTCCAGAAAATCGTTCTAGAATTCTTCTAGGAATTTTTCCTTGGATTCCACCAGATATTTCTCCCAATTTTTCTATTCCTCCTTAAATTCCTCTTGGGATTCCTTCAGAAATTCCTAATGAGTTTCCACCAGAAATTCCTACTGAGATCCCTCCAGGAATTCCTCTTGAGATTTCTCCAGGAAATCCTACTGAGATTTCTCCAGGAAATCCTACTGAGATTTCTCCAGCAAATCCTACTGAGATTTCTCATAAGCATTGCTTCTGGAGGAATTCTTAGTGGAATCCAAAAAAAAAATCTGGAGGAATTCCTGAACAAATCCCTGGAAGAATTGATTCAGAAATTCCAGAGTTATTGCCTGTTATAATACAAGGAAGAGTTCCAGGAAGAATCCCAGGAGGATTTCCTGAAGGAATCGCAGGAGGATTTAATGGAGGAGTCCCAGGTGGAGCTTCTGGAAGAATTCCTGAAGATTTTCCGAAGGTATGCCTGGAGTATTCCCAAAAGAAATCCTGGAGAAATCTTTGGAGGAACACCTAAAGAAACCTGAGGAGAAATTTCTGTAGGAAGCCCCGCAACAAAATTTAGAAAAATCTTAGGAGAAATTTATAGAAAACCTCCCAGGATTTCCTGGAGGAATCCCAGGAGGATTTCCTGGAAGAATCCTAGGAGGATTTCCTGGAGGAATTCAAGGAGGAATTCACGGATGAATGCCAGGAGGAATTCCTGGAGGAATCCCATGAGGAATGCCAAGAGGAATACCTGGAGGAATGCCAATAGGAATACCTGGAATTCCTGGAAGAATCCCAGCAGGAATGCCTGGAACAATCCCACGAGGTACTCCCAGAAGAATGCCTAGAGGAATTCCTAAAGGATCCCCTGAAGGAATACTTGGAGGCATTTTTGGAGCAATCCATGTTGGAATTCCAAGTTGAACCCTACGACGAACTCCTAAAGGACTTCCAAGTGGAATCCTAGGATGAATTCCTAGAGGAATTCTAGGACGAATTGTAGAAGGAACCCAGAAAAAACTCATGTAAGAATCCTTGGAACAATTCCTGTAAAATTTCGTGGTGGAAGCCTTGGAAAATTCAGAGAAAAATGGCTGAAGGAATCCAAGAATTAATTCCTGTATTGATACTAGGAGGAATCCTAAGAGGAGTTTCAGAAGATATATTTGTGGAATTCCTGAAGCATTTCCGAAGACATTCCCGGAGGATTCCCAAGAGGAATGGCTTGGATGAATTTCTGGAGAAATTCTTGAAGGCCTTTTTGGAGAAACCTCAGGAGGAATTCATAGAGATATACCAGGAGTAATTGCCATAGGAAGCTCAGGAAGATTGACGAAGATGAATTCCAAAAGGAATCCCAGGAGGATTTCTTGGGGGAATCATAGGAGAATTTTCTGGAGAAACTCCAAGAGGAATTCTTGGATTGGGATTCTTCCCAGGAAGAATTGCTGGTAAAATCTCAGAAAAAAAAACCTTTGAGTATCCTAGAAGGAATTCCTGGAGATATTCTTGAAAGAATTCCTAGAGGATTCCTTAGAGTAATATCTGAAGGAATCCGAAGAGAAATTCCTGGAAAAATCCCAGGAAGAATTATTGGTGGAATACCAAAAGGAAGCTATGTAATAATCCTAGGAAGAGCTCCTCTAGGAATCCCGAGGAGGATTTCTTGGAGGAGTCCTAGGAGGAATTCCAAGGAGGATCCAAGGAAGATTTCATGGAGGAATCTGAGGAGAAATTCACGCAGGAATCCCATGAGGAATTCCTGGAGGAATTCCTGGAGGAATCCTTGGAGGAATTTCAGGCAGAATCCCTGGAAGAATCCCAGGAGATTCCTAGAGGAATGCCAAGAGGAATTCCTGGAGGAATGTCAGTAGGAATGCCAGGAAGAAAGAGAGAAATCATTGAAGGAAGTCTAGGTGGAATCCTAGTATGAATGCCTAGAGGATTTTCAAGTGGAATCCTAAGTTGAAATCCCGGAAGAACTCCAGGAGGAATTGCCGAAGGAATCTCAGAGAAAACTCCTGTAATAATCTGTGGAGTTTTTCTAGGAGTTTTTCTAGGTGTTTCTCTTCGATGAGTTCCAGCGGGATTTTTTATAGGAGTTCCTCCAAGTATGCCTCTTGGAGATCCTCTTTCTTTAGGTGCATTCCTTCAGGAGTTCCAAGAGATTTTTTTTTTCTAAAATTCTCTTCGGGGATTCTTTTGGGAGTTCCTTCAAGAACTCCTCTAGGTATTCCTCTGGGAATTGCTCTAGGAGTTCCTCCAGGTATACCTCTAGGACTTCCTCCTGGAATTTCTCTGGGTGTTCCTCTCGGAATTCTTCCAGGAGTTCCTCCTTAAATTCCTCATGGAGTTTCTTCAGCCATTTCTCTAGGAGAAATGAAACTCCCAGAGCAATTCCCGGGGAAACTCCGGAAGAATCACTCGAGGAATTCATGGAGAAACTCCAAGAAAAAGATCCCATTGAAACTTCTAGAGGAATATCGGGATCGCCTGCAGAAATTCTCGGGGTATCTCCCCGAAGAATCACCGGAGGATCTGCTAGAAAGAAATTCTTTGAGAACTGGTAGAGCAATTTCGGAGGAACTTTTGAAAAGTCCTTGAAAATACTCCGACAGGATTTCTTAGAGAAACTTTAGTTTAATTCCCGGAGAAACATACACACAAAATCTCAAGAAGAACTCCAGGAGGAACTTATAGAGAAATTTTTGAAGGTACTCCTATAAAAATTCCCGACGGGATTTCTTGCAGGATTTTTAGAGGAACTCCAAGAGGAATTTCGGGAGAAACTCATAAAATAATTCCTGGATGGCCTTTGAAGAAAATTGCTTACGACACTCTTTGGGATATTCAAGTAATAATACCCGGAGGAACTCCCAGAGGAATTCCCGGTGAGATTTTAGGAAAAAAAAATTCCTATGAAACTCCTAGAGAGGAATTCCCAGAAGACCACCTAGATGAATTCTGAAGGGAACTCCAAGAAGTATTTCTGGAGGAACCCCTGGAGCAACTCCCAGAGGAATTCGTGGAGAAATTGTAAGAGAAATTACTGAAGAAAACAATTAGAAGAATTTGCGGTGGAAATCCTGGGTAAATATGCGGAGAAACACCTTGAGGAATTCCCGAAGGAACTTCCATAGGAATTTTCGGAGGTAATGTTGGACGAATTCTACTGGTGTCGCTAATTCTACGTAGAGCAATTTCCGTTTAACTCCAAGAAAAAAAAATACATTGTAACTCCTAGAAGAAGTCCCGAACGACAGCATAGAGGAATTCCCGCAGGAACTTTAAAAATAAATTCATAGAATAGTTTTTGAAACACCTGTAGAGAAATTGCTGAAGAAACTCCTTGAGGAACAAGGAGAAAGTCTTATAGAAATTTTTGGAGCACCTCCTAGAGGAACCCCCAATGAAGCTCCCAGGGGGACTCTTAGAGAAATTCTTGGAAGTCCTAGAAGAATTCCCAGAGAGACTTCTAGTTGGTATTCTAGGAGAAACTCCTGGAGAAATTCCTGGAGTTACTCGTAGAGGAATTTCTGAAGGAATTTCAAGATGAGTTTCTGAAGAAATTTCAAGAAGAATTCCCGAAGGATCCACTCGTGGAATTCTCGAACGAACTAAAAGAAAAAATCCCGTAGTAGCTCCTAGAAGAATTTCAGGAGGAACTCTTAGAAAAAAATCTGGAGAAATTTGTAGAGGAATTCTCGGGAGACATACTCCTAGAGGAATTCCAGGAGATATTTCTTAAAGATTTTTTGGAGGAACGTCTGAAGAAATTGCTGGTTGACGACCAAGTAGAACTCCCGGAGACACTCCTAGAAGAATTCCCGGGAGAACTTCTAGAGAAATTCCTGGAAGAATTTCTGGAGGAACTTCTTGAGGTATTTCTGGAGGAACTTCTAGAGGAATTATTGAAGGAATTCTAGTAGAAATCCCGGCAAAACTACAAGAATTCTCAGAGATACGAACGTACGAACTCTTAGAAAAAATCCCATTTGAATTTCTAGAAGAATTTCGCTGAGGCCTCCTTATAAATTGCTGGAGGATCCTCTAGAAGAAATCTCGAGAAAACTTTTTGGGGAATTCTTGGAGGACCCCCTAGAAAAAAAAAATCCGATTGAAACTCCTAGAGGAATTTCCGGAGGACTGGCTAGGGAAATCTCGAGAAATTCCCTGAAGAACTCCCAGAAAGAAATCTTATAAAAACTCGAAGATCAATTTCCGGAGGAGCTACCTGAAGAATTTATAGAAGAATGTTTAGATAAATTCTTGAAAGAATTCCTAGACGAGATTCTGGTGAACTTTTTGAAGAAGTTCCGGAGGAACTCCTAGAGGAATTTTTGGAGGAAATCCTAGAGGAATCTAGGATCTAGATTCCCGGAGAAACCCATCGAGAAAATACTGGGGTAGGAACTCCTTCAGGAATTCCCGGTTAAACTCCCATAGGCATTTCCTGGAGAACTTCTCGAGAAATTTATGTACGAACACTTAGAAAAAATCACATTTGAAAAATTTCCAAAAGAACTCCTAGGAAAATTCTTGGAGGAACTCCTAGAATAAAATCAAATTGAATCTCCTAGAGGAATTTCCGGAGCAACTCTTAGAAAGAAATCCGATAGGAGCTCGAAGAGTAATTTCCGGATGAACCTCTAGAGGAATTTTTGATGGAACTCCCAAGAAAACTCCCGGAAGGACTCCTAGCGAAATTCTTGGAATTCCTAGAGTAATTTTCGGGGAGACTTCTAGAAAAAAAATCCTCTTGGAACTTCTATAGCAATTCCCAGAAGACCACCTAGCGGATTAACCGGAGAAACTCCTCGAGGAATTCCTTGAGGAATCCTCGGAGAATCTCTCAGAGAAATTCTAGAGAAATTCCCGGATGATCTCATAAAAAAATCCAATCGGTACTTCTGAAAGAGTTTCCGGAGAAACTCTAGAAGAGCTTCTTGAAAAAAATCTGGACGAATTTCTGGTAGAATTCTCCGAGAAACTCCTCGAGGAAATCCAGGAGTAACTCGTGAAAAAAGGCATGTTCAACTTCTAGAGTAATTTCTAGAGGTATTCCTAGAGATATTTCCGGAGAGATTTCTCAAGAAATTCTTGGAGGTACTCCTACAGGAATTAGAGGTATACTACTTAAGAATTGTTTGGAGGAGTTCCTGGAGGAATTGTTGAATGATCACCAAGAGTAATTCCCGAAAAAATTCTTAGGATTCCCGGAAGAACTTGTACAGAAATTCCTGGTGGAACTCCTAGAGTAATTCTTGGAGGAAATCCTAATAGAATTCCCGGCGAGACCATAGGAACTCTTGGAGAAACTTCTAAAGGAAGCCCCGCAGAAACTGCTGGACAAATTACTAAGGGTGGGAACTCGTTCAGGCATATCCGGAAGAACCTCTCGAAGAATTCCAGAACAAACTCTTAGAAAATATGCATTTGAACTTTTCAAAGGTTCCTAGAGAAACTTCTGGAGGAACTCTTAGAGGCAATCTCAAGAGAGCTCTTTGGGGAATTCCTAGAGAAACTCCTAGAAAAAAATGCAATTGAAACTCCTAGAGGAACTCGCGGAGGACCGACTAGAGAAATCCCGAGGAATTCTTTGAGGAACTCCTACAAAGAAATCTCATATGCACTCGAAAAGAAATTTCTGGAAGAACTTCTAGAGGAATTTCCGGAAGAGCTCAAGAAGAATTACTGGAGACACTCGAAAAGGATTTCACGAAGTAACTTCTAGTGAAATCCCTAGAGAAACTTCAAAGAGTTTCCTTTGGCAGTCCTCGAGGAATTCCCGGAGGAACTTATAGAAAAAATCCTACTTCTAGAAGAATTTCTAGAAGAAACTCCTAGACAATCTCCTAGAGGGATTCCTTGAGGATTTTCTACAGGAGATTTGCGAGGAACTTTGGGAAGAATTCTCGGAGGAACTCCCCAAGAATATCCTGGAGAAGCTCGTAGAAAAAAAAATCTTTTGAACTTCTAGAAATTTTCTGGAATTTCTTGGTTGGGCTCCAAAAGGTATTTCTGGAGACACTTCCCAAGGTATTTCCAGAGGAACTCGTAGAGGTACTCCTAGAGGATTTTTTGGAGGAACACCTTGAGGATTTCCGGGAGGAACTTCTCAAGAAATCTCCTGAAGACTGCCTTGAAGGACACCTTGAGGAATTCGTGGAGGACCTCCTAGAGAAATTTCTGGAGGTACTTCAAGAGGAATTCCTAGAGAAATTCTCGAAGGAAATCCATTGAATTTCTAGATGAATTTCCGGATGATAAAAAAATATTCACCGATCCACCCAAAATAATCGGGTATACCATATATGATTTCTATGAAATTCGTAGCTCTCCTATGAGTCGACGCTTACAGCCGACTAGAGTTTCGAGCAGTTTTATTTTCTCTGTATGTTTGAATGAAATATGTTAAATAAATTTGAATCTATAAAATGTTTCTGTTTTGTTTAAGTTTTGAGAAGATTTAGTTTATTTTCTCTTAGTTTTCCATGTAAACCTTGAATTGCAATCAATGCAATGCAATGAATGCAAATCAATGCATTTGCTGCTACATAAAATCATTGATTGAGTATTCGAGCAACTTGCTCGAACTGCACGAAATCATTTTCATAGCAACTATTTCGCAGCTACCAAACGCACCTGCCCTGCCAGGACGGCGTTTGTTTATACCGTGCTCTATTGTTCTCCCATCTGCGGGCATCCATCCACAGCCTTCAGCCGGGAGTTTTTTTTTTCTCTTCTGCTTTGTTGGTATCGACTGAAATGAGAAAATTGAGGTCGGTGTGGATCACCGTTTTGGTGGTTGCCAATAATGATTTGAGATCTATTTTTAGATACAAGAGGTTTGATAAGTCTAACCATTTATGATTCCATGCTGTGATAGTATTTAGTTTCAATATAAATGAAAACACAATGAAATGCTCGATGAAACAATAGTGGGAATCTTCTCCGACGTCAAGCATAATAAGAAGTAACTCTGCTTGTTATATATAATTCGCCATGCATTTTATTGCTGTATCAATACAATACACTTATTCTTGTTCTATTTCTTCGTAACTCCCGTCTTTTGGACTCAACCTGCTACTTAGCTTATAATCATAAAGCAAATAGCTAAGTGGTTTCTATGATCAATGAATCATTTTCGCATTCTTATATCGTATATGCATGCTAAGATACCCATAGCCTTGGATAACAACGATAATTTTTGTAAAGTTTATGTACTGATCAAGAAACGAGCTCAGACACCATCAGTATATTCTTGATGAATACCCGACCTTTTACTGAGTCAGTTATATTCACATCTTTCATTATTATATTTGTTTACATTATTTTCTTTCTATGCAAATCTTCTACCATATCCATGTTATAACTTTTGTCACTGAGGACAAAATGAAAACCAGAATGTTGATACAAAACCATCTTGTACAACTTTGGCTATACTGAACCATAAACTCATTTCAAAATAATCCTGGCCACACTGCCAACCCCGAACGAGTGGGACAAGCTGCCTCTCCGAGAGAGCTAAAACGTGCTTTTTCAACGGCAGCACGTGGTAATTTCAAATTTTCAACGGACGAGCTTGACCTCAGACCTTAAAAATCCACGTTGGCGAAGTACTCGCATTGGAGCATAAATGTTGATTCGGCTAAGGATCTCAGGAGAATCCAACTCTCCCAGCAGAATTTTGGCCACGAAAACAGCTTGAGCGTCCTTCCTTCTCTGTTCAAGAGTTTCGATGCCGAGCAATCTACAACGGTTCTCATACCTTGGAAGATTGATAGGATCCTGCCATGGTAGATTACGGAGGGCGTATCTCACGAACTTTCGTTGTATCGCTTCAATCCTAGCGATCCAACTTGACTGATAGGGACACCACACTACCACATTCGATTCAAGAATAGATCGGACCAAAGCGCAGTATAACGATCGTAAACATAGAGGATCGCGGAATTCGTCAGCTATTTTAAACATGAATCCAAGTTGTCTGTTTGCTCTGGAAATTATGTCATTGTAGTGTACTCGGAAGGTGATCGCAGTATCCAGAATTACGCCCAAATCACGCACCTCAGTTACACGTGCCAGTGGTTGACCGCCGATGACATAAGCATAAGTAATTGGTGTTCGTTTTCGATGGAAGGATATGACGTGGCACTTATGCAGACTCACCGTCAGCAAGTTGGTAGTACACCACTCGACGAAGGACTGAATAGACAGCTGTAGTTGTACACAATCCTGGAGGCAGCGAATTAGCACGTATAACTTTGCGTCGTCTGCGTAAAACAGACGGATTCCTGGTGGAAGCACGCTGGACAGATCATTGAGGAATATGGAAAACAGTAATGGCCCCAAGTTGCTGCCTTGTGGAACTCCAGACAAGTTCGAAAAAGGCTCCGATGTTTCCGATCCGATTTTGACGACCAGCCTTCGATCCGTTAGGTATGATTTGAACCAGCGAATGAGATCGTCAGAAACACCCAGTTTTCCCAGCCGCGCGAGCAGTATCCCGTGGTCCACGCGATCGAAGGCAGATTTCAAGTCTGTATCACCGTTGTACCAATGCTATCCATGACACGACCGCTGGAACACACTCCATCGACCTCAGCATGTGACTCACCAGGACGCACGCACCATGGCATTATGGAAGCCCCCGACCCGTCCAACTCAGTCGAGCCTTGCCGCCAGCGTCAACACAGCCGTCCTGGTCCTGTAGTTGAGACTGTGGAACGGGGCTTCCACCGTGCCTCGCTAGGCAAGTACCCTTGTGTTAGTATCGCTTCGCGCAGTGACCTGTCTTCCGCCCCTAGCACCGAACCCCCGCCACCAGGACGTACGCTCCATGACATTATGGAATCCTCCCATCCGTCCAACTCAGTCGAGCCCTGCCGCCAGCGTCAACACAGTCGCCCTGGCCATGTAGTTGAGACTGAGGAACCGGGCTTCCACCGCTCAGGCAATCTGCGCATCTACTACCAAAACGTTCGAGGACTGCGCACGAAAATCGAAGACTTCTTCTTGGCCGTCAGTGAGCTGGATTACGACGTGATTGTGCTAACCGAGACCTGGCTAGATGATCGTGTTTTTTCTTCACAACTATTCGGGGCTGATTACTCTGTATTCAGAACAGACCGTAGCGCACATAATAGCAACAAGTCAAGGGGTGGAGGAGTTTTGATAGCTGTTTCTTCTCATTTAAATTGCTCGTTGGACCCGGCGCCCGTTAGTGACCGATTGGAACAAGTCTGGGTAAAGGTCATACTGCCTGCTAACAACGTAAGCATCGGTGTGTTTTACCTCCCGCCAGATCGAAAAAACGACCTTGATGTCATTCATCGTCACATCGACTCTATAGCTGCTGTCCACAACAACCTGTCGGATAATGACTTGGTGCTCCAGTTCGGCGATTACAATCTGTCGAATGTCCACTGGTCCGCGGATATAGACAATCAGCTTTCGGTAGATCTGCATCGTTCCCGGCTGTGTCCTTCGAGTTCGGCACTGTTGGACGGATTCTGTTTCCATGGGCTTTTCCAGGTTAATACAGTAGTGAACAGTAGCAACTCGACACTCGATCTCGTTCTCGTTAATGACGCAGTTTTGCAGAATATTTCGCTTTCCGAAGCCGGTGTAGCGTTGACAGCGCTTGACAATCATCATCCAGCGATTGAGGTCCAAGTCTCTTGTCCTGTACCGATCGCACGTGATACGTTACTCGACTATACTGGGTACAACTTTCGAAAAGCTGATTTCGAGTCTTTGAATGCAGAACTGATGCAAGTCAACTGGAGTCAGCTCGAGTTAATGGGAGATATTGACGAGGCTGTTGGATTCTTCACTAACTCCGTGCTGCAAGCAGTTACGACACACGTCCCGCCGCGACGGCCGCCCAGCAAACCGCCTTGGTCCAATGGTCGACTTCGTCTGCTGAAACGCCGCCGATCTTCTGCTTTGCGTTACTATTGTAATCATCGATCACAACAAGCTAAACTCAATTTGAACAGGACAACTCGAGAATACAGGAGCTACAACGCGTTTTTGTATTCTCGCTATAAGTTTCGAACAGAGCAGAGCCTCCGAACCAATCCGAAACGTTTTTGGTCATTCGTAAACTCCAAAAGAAATGAAGACGGCTTACCAACATCGATGTACCTTGATGAGGTAACAGCCAACTGTACCGCCGATAAATGTGAACTTTTTGCTGCACAGTTCAAACGCGCCTTCAACGATTTTGTAGCTGGGCCTGCGCAGGTTGAGCTTGCCTTACAAGATACTCCACGTGACGCCTTCAGCTACGACATGTTTGTGGTTTCAGAGCAGGATGTAGCAGGAGCAGTATCAAAGCTGAAGTCTTCATACAGCCCAGGACCAGATGGAATCCCTGCAGCCCTTTTGAAGAAATGTTCAGCTTTGCAAATACCGCTGACAATTCTTTTCAATCGCTCTCTAAGGCAGTGTGTATTCCCGAGCAGTTGGAAAAGATCTTATCTTTTTCCAATTTTCAAAAAAGGTGATAAGCGTGGCGTGAGTAATTATCGTGGCATTACTTCACTATGCGTGTGCTCGAAGGCTTTTGAAATTATCATCAACGACTCCCTGCTCAATAGCTGCAAACATTACATCTCTACAGATCAGCACGGATTCTTCCCTAAAAGATCCGTCGTCACCAACCTTGTCGATTTTTCAACCGAATGCATACGTGCCATGGATGCTGGTAAGCAGGTGGATGCGGTTTATCTGGATTTGAAAGCAGCATTTGACCGCGTAGATCATCGAATCCTTCTCCGTAAACTTGCGAAATGTGGTGTAACAGCTGGCTTTATTGATTGGTTCGAATCATACCTTACCAGACGATCGCTGTGTGTGAAGATCGGCACGTACGAATCGAGTCCGTTCACAAATCTATCCGGAGTGCCACAAGGGAGCAACCTTGGACCACTACTGTTTTCGCTTTTCGTCAACGATGCATCTCTCATTCTTCCTCCAGGGAACAGACTCTTTTATGCCGATGACGCCAAAGTATACATCGTTGTTAGTGGATTGGACGATTGTCATTGCCTGCAGGTGTTACTAAATACCTTCGAATCGTGGTGCTCAAGAAACTGTTTGACGTTGAGTGTCGAGAAGTGCCATGTTATATCGTTCAGTAGGAAGCGACATCCAATTCGTTTCCCATATACACTGTGCGGAGCCACACTAGAACGAATGCAATGTGTCCGTGATCTCGGTGTACTGCTAGACGAAGAGCTGACATTCAACATGCATTATAACGACATCGTCTCGAGAGCAAACAAGCAACTTGGTTTTGTTCTTAAGATGAGCCAAGGATTCAGAGACCCACTGTGCTTGAAGTCACTGTACTGTGCTCTGGTACGTTCCATTCTGGAATTTGCTGCTGTGGTATGGTGTCCATTTCACATAAGCTGGATAACTCGCATTGAATCCGTGCAGAAGAAATTCGTGCGATATGCTCTGAGGAATCTACCCTGGCGTGATCCGGAAAACCTGCCTCCATATGCGGAACGCTGTCGTTTATTGGGGATCGATACTCTGGAGGACCGGCGTTATGCGTCGCAAGCCACTTTTGTGGCAAAATTGCTCAAAGGTGAAATCGATTCGCATAACATATTGGCAAACATCGATATCTACGCCCCTGAGCGGCCCCTGCGTAACAGGAGTTTCGTTAGTCTCGGTAGCTCAAATACTTTATACGGGCAACATGATCCGACTAGACACATGACAATGAAATTCAGCCAAGTTTTTCCTATCTTCGACTTCAATATACAAACTTCGACGCTGCGTAACCGTTTTGTAGAATATTTTAGACGTAATTAACTTTGTGCTGTTTATGTTTTAAGTATGTTTTTAAGTTTATATTCATTAAGACAATCTTTATGTCAGATGGATCAAATCAAATATAAATATAAATAAATAAATAAATAAATATACAGTATCGACCTGCATTCCGGAATCCAGATGACGCAGGCAGAATGAGACGAACTGAACGAGATTTGTAGAGGTTGACCTCCTGGGATAAAAACCATGTTGGTCCTCGGAGATGTAGTTTTTGCAAGAATTGAATAGCACACTATTCATCACGATTTCAAATACCTTTGAGCATGCACACAATGATGTTATTCCACGGTAATTCTCGATATTCTGCTTGTCGTTCTTTTTGTGTACAGGAAACATTATGGAAGACTTCCAGCTGGTAGGAAACTTACCCTGTCGAATTGAAGCGTTAAAAATCGACACCAATGGACGAATCAAGATTTCGCCGCACCTCTTGAAAATGCAAGATGGAATTCCGTCAGGGCTGGTATAAGAAGACTTCAGTTTCAAAATAGCATTCTTAACTTGCTCGGGCGTGATTTGCAACTGACTCAACGAACAAACATTGTCCGGCGTGTTTCTACACGCACGTTCGATTTGGGCAGGAGTAGAGGTAGAGGTATTGAAGGCGCTTTTGAAATGGTTTGCAAAAAGATTACACTTTTCTCTCGCCGAGTTGCCAACGTCATTTCTTAAAAACATCTCTACAGGTAAACCTTCTTCTTTCCGTTTCGAGTTGACGAATTTCCAGAACTGCTTGGGATTTCTGCGCAAATTTCTCTGTGTCCGTAGGGTGTATCGTTTGTACAGAAAACGACTATAAAGTCGGTAATTGTTACTTGCTCGGTTAAATAGATGCTTGTTGACAGAGCACCGATGTCTACAGTATCGACGAAGCATTTTAGATCTAATCTGCTTCAATCGTCGCAAATGCGCGTTTCCCCACGGAGGTTTAGGAGATGGTCTGCGCAACGGAATGTGTTCTTCCATGACGCTGTGCAGTTCGCGGTAAAAGAACTCAACAGCTTCATCGACGTCGGCAGTGGAATCCAAAATGGACCAGTCAACGTCGTAAAGTGCTCCAGCTAACTAGTTTCTGAAAGAAACATGCAATATCGTTTGATTGATTTATCTTTATTATAGAAACTTTCAGCCCTTGAACATGCAATATTGTAGAATTCTTTTAAATTTCTTGAGACATTCAAGAAAAACTTCTGAAAAATTCTTCAAACCGTGGAGTAATAAAAAATACTCGAAATAATGGTATTCTTGTAGCATTTTTTCTGACAACCCTGAAAGAATTACATTTTTAATTCTTGTTATTCATTATAGTGCAATCACTGCAGAAATATTCAATGAAAACCTTGGACGAAATTCTAGTGGACTATGTGATACAAGCCTTGGAAGAAATCTTGGAGGATGGTCTTCTGAAGTAATTTCTTGCCTATTACCTGGGATATTTTTTGCAGAAATTATTTGAGAAATTTCTAATCTTTGAAGGTATATTAATGTTCAAAACATTTGGCTAGGTCTTAACGATTTAGACGATAAAGACGATAAAGGGCCAGGACCAGATGGAATCTCACCAGTATTTATGAAAAATTTAGCTCACAACACCTGTATTTTGATTATATCACTCGATTCTGGTGTTTTCCTAGGGAATGAAAAAAAAATCCTTTCCAATACCAATTTATAAGTCAGGCAAAAAATCTGATGTTAGCAACTATCGTGGCATTGCCATTATTTCATGTAGACTGTAGAGTATGTGTTCCATCAATAGGGGTAGTCGGGGTAATTTGGCCAATGGGGCAATATGAGCACCTCATGAAAAACACATAAAATCTAATAATTTCTACAAATTCAGCTTGGAGCTGTAATACCGGCCTGATATTAAAGTGATTGATATGTTAGAACAAAGTATTGCAAGTTCACTGCTACTTTTAAAAAATACCGTATGCTGTCTACGGTAAAATTTATTGCTGATTTGTTCAGCATACTTCATTTCCTCCCTGTAGTGGAAAATGTCGGTAAAATTATTACTGATTAGTCAGTAACATTGAACACTTGATGACTTGTGTCTATGTTAATCAACAAAATATAAAAATAAGACGTTTACATTCCAAAACTCAGTTGCACTATAAAGTGCACATATTATCTGAGTAGTAGCCACGATTTTTACTTTTATTAAAAAAGTTCCAACAAAATATTCATAAATTTAACATTAGTCTGAAAAAGTAACAAAAATGTGACCCTCGAATCGTTGCCTGCAAAAGAATGAAAACAAAATTTCTCAAAAATAATATTCTATATGCGGATTCTATACATAACTAGCTTTACCCGGCAAACTTTGTCTTGCCTACCTACTGCGTTTTTTGACGTTTCAAGTTTCTAGCCAATACCAAATCAATTATCGAAAACTCTCAATTTTTCTATGTTTTTTGCCTCATAAACCTTCCTTGGGTGAAAACTAACAGAACAAAACTATGACGAATCAAATCGGACACTCCGTTCGCAAGTTATGCGTGGTCCCACGTATGCCACTGCATTTTTATATATATAGAAGATGAGCTATATGAATTTTCATTTTACTTTATAAAAATATTACAATTTTTTTGGTATATGCATATGTTTTGAAATATTGTACCTAGACGGGGTGACTTGCAACCAGGGTTAAAAAAATCTCATTCAATTGAATGAATTTCTGCTGAACTGAATGCTTTTGACATTCATTTTCAGCTCCACTGTGAGATACTTGAAAGTGAACGCAGAAAAATTGAACTACTTTGTGGAGGTAATGACTGCACCATCATCAACACACGCTCTGCGCTGATGAATGCTTCATTTCAACACCGGCCGCATGAATGCGACTCGCCCATATGCAAGCGTGGTGAATTTTTGTCGTTTGAGTGCCGGTCACAGGAAAAATGTTGCTTTTGAACCTCGCCGTCTCCCCAGTGTGAGCGACGAGAGAATTGTTATTCTCTTTTCAATTGCCTCCGGGAAGGGCAGGAGCTTCAACGTCAGAAGCGGTGTGGTGAAAAGACAAAAACGAAAATTCACGTTCTTTGGGAGCTTCGGAATTTTTGCAACCGTGCTTGCAACACTCATTTTCTTAACCATTTCAAAGTCCAACAAAACGAAATATTGTTGTTTAACTAAAAATTCACCAGCAAAAGTCTGGAGGATCATTATATGAACTGAAAAATACCTACATTAAAACTTATGTTAAATTAACAATTAGTAAGTTGGTGTTTTTGAGCCCAATATTTTTTTTTTTGCTAGGTTTCTAGCTGCACTCTGAATAGAGTTGAAACCTCTACACTAGACCTGAAGATAGGAAAGAGAACGTAATCTTTCAGAAGCAGTTTACCAGCCGTACGCGGAAAATGATATCCATTAAAACACTGTTGCAAACTGACTCAGAAAGTTACGGTAGAAAGATTGGAAAGATTTCAATTGGTCAGTCAGTCAGGATTTGCCTATGTAGTGTTATGGTCACACGGTTTGTGTTTGTCTTCTTGTTTGATTTTGTGGTATGGTTCAATATGTTTTACTTCTCGTTAAATCAGTTGTCGTATATTTGTTTTTTCGAATCAATCGAACCCTGTATGTTAAAATATATTCGATCCTGTGTCAAATTGTTTTCTTGGTTTCGCTAATCGTTTTCTACTTCTCTGTGTTCATCTCTTGTGTCCTTAAATTGTCATCGGTGCAAAACCCACAGAAACATGTAACTGAACTTCTGATATTTTTCTGTTGTCGTCATAATACCATCTAAGAGATAAACAAAAATACATACGCCAAGTTGGTCAGTTGATTGCAATAACATTTTAAAATAATTAAGATTTCATGTCAACTTTCATCCCGCTACAAATACTATGAAAAACATTCAAATTCGTTCAATTGTCTTATCGGTCCTACCTAGATAAACCATGTCATTTTCTCAAGCGTAGCCTAGAAATGTCAACCTAGTCATACACAAGTAACGTTGTTCAGTTAATAAAAGGCAGTCAGTTTTTGTCCAAAATGTCACGTCGAACGCATTGACGTCAACAATGCGTTTAAGTGTTCGCACGTTAGCTTCGAATCTATCAGCACAATTAAGTGCTGCAAATCTCCTTCCCACCAGTGGCGTCGCGTAACCTCACTTTTTACCTGTGCACCAAGTATAAATCCTTGAATTTTTTGAACAAATTTGCTTGTAATAATTAGAAAATGACGAGAATAGATGCTTTCCCTCATTTCTATTTCGATTTTGATCATAAATCCCCTGCAATAGCAAGTTTTAGGGTCGGTGCACAGGTAAAAAGTGAGGTTACGCGACGCCACTGCTTCCCACTATTAATTCTTCGGTCGATTTTTATTGCTTTATTTAAAGAAAATATGACCAACTAACATTGCAAAAATTCGAAAAAGCGACTATGACATCAATAAATTACTAATCAAAATCAACCGAGAAACGTGGGAAATAGAGCCCTAACAAGATTTTGAAGTCAGCTGGCTGTAAAAGGTTCCAAAACCTGTCACAAATCCTATAACAGTTTTATTAGGATTTGTAACGATCATCAAAACCCTCTCAAATCCAACCGACTTTAAACTATTGTTTGGGAATAGACTCTACTGAGCCCTGGCGGTTCCTCCGTGTATATCGAGCATGTCTGATGCATATGATCAGCCATACTCCATCTGCAGCAGCCGGTTCGTGATGAACCGTTGGAGGCGCATTAAAGTGTTAAAAAGGTGATATGTTTCACTAAAGAACACTACATTACAATAATCAAAATGAAACTCCTTCACTTTAATACCGTCAACCCTGCGAACTTGGCCAGCGGTGTTTTTGAGCCCAATATTTCCATATAAAAATTCACAATTCAGTTTCTTATGTAAAAACAAATGCAAAAATATGAATGTCAGTCCAAACGATATCACAATAGTAGCAAGAATACTTATCAAATATGCTTGAAACTAAAAATTTATATCTGCTTGTTTGAAAAAGGATTTACATTAGGTGTTGCAAGTCACCCCGCACGACGTCTTGTATCAAAAACGACCTTATTTGGCTTTTTCAACATGAAAAAATAAATCAATCTATAACTTGTTCACTCTATTTTATAGAGGGGCCGGCTATTAAAACTATTACAAATGTCAAATACTTTGAATTTTAAAATTGAGTTTAATCAACATTTTTTGTTGATTGAAGCTAAAAAGTGTTGCAAGTCACCCCGTTTGACGGTACCGAACGATTGTTCAATAGTGCTGAACCAACAGTTATTTTATTATGCCAGAGTTGTCAAACAATGTGAACGTAGGGGTAGGCGGGGTATAATGAGCAGCTTAAGCATTTTGCCACCAAATCCAGTAAATTAAACGCAATCAATGTGTAATTTTGACGTATAATCCTCATTTGAACCTTAACTTACAAAAACTATTCGTTTAAATTTCGAATATAGTTATAAATGTTGCAAAAATTAATGTTTTTAAAAACGTATAAAATCATGAACTGCGTTTTAGGGGTGGGGCAAGATGGTCGATTCCTGTTTTGTACACAACCAAATCTGCCCATAACCGCATAACAGTAACATTCGACAAAAGTAGGCATTGGAGAAAATGGAACCCAAAGTTGCAACTTTGAATAGTATATAGGAATGAATCGAAATTTTAAAAATTTCTCATAAATTTGTCATCAGTCGTATAGCAATCAAATTTTCTACAGCAGTTCCTGTATGCTGGCGGAATTGTCTAAAAATAAATCGAACCTAAGTATGATTGATGTCACGCTTTAAAGCCAATATATTTTCCTAGTGTGACTGTTATGCGGTCACATTGCTCAATGAGACAAAATGACTTGGTATTTTTTTCATAAATCCTATAACAAACTTGATTTTTTTATTCAGGTGGTCGAAAGCACTTGTGATTTGATGATGATCCCCGATATTAACTCAATACCAGCAAAATATGCAAATGTTACAAATATGCAGTTATGGGCAGAAATGCTAACTGACTGTTCTTGTCAATGATAAAGCATACCGGCAACAACCAATGATAATTGGAGGGGATTATGGGGTTTAATTTGTAGGGAACTGTGGGGTTCCATGGAGTATACTAATAAGGCATTTTTAAACGGTGATGATTTACAGATACTGATTTTTTAAAGCTAATAAATTTGAATCTATATGAATAAAAATGCAGTGGCATGCGGCATGCATACGGCATTGAAGAATAATAATATTGTAAATACAGTCGACTCTCCACATGTCGATGTTCTACATCTCGATATCTCTCCCTATCTCGATGGTTTGGTCGGTCCCTTCAATCTGCATACATTTTACCTTTCTACATGTCGATATCTCCTTATCTCGATATCTCTCTATCTCGATGCGAACTCGTTCGTTTTTGTTCTGGATTTTCTCTCCATGTGTCGATATGCCCGTTTTTAGAGTAGTGTGCGGTAGTTCGGCAGCAGCAAAGCTTCGCGCGCTCGCTTTGCTAGATTTTTGCGATTTTCTTTCCCCATCTCTCTGCGGGGCTCGACGACGGGACGCCAAGCAGTCAGTAGTGTGCGGTTGTTCGGCAGCAGCAAAGTTTCGCGCGCTCGCTTTGCTAGATTTTTGCGATTTTTTTTCCTTTTCCCTCTGCGGGGCTCCGACGACGGGATGCCAAGCAGTCAGTAGTGTGCGGTAGTTCGGCAGCAGCAAAGTTTCGCGCGCTCGCTTTGCTAGATTTTTGCGATTTTTTTTTTCCTCTTCCCTCTGCGGGGCTCCGACGACGGGACGCCAAGCAGTCAGTAGTGTGCGGTAGTTCGGCAGCAGCAAAGTTTCGCGCGCTCGCTTTGCTAGATTTTTGCGATTTTCTTTCCCCTTCTCTCTGCGGGGCTCCGACGACGGGACGCCAAGCAGTCAGTAGTGTGCGGTAGTTCGGCAGCAGCAAAGTTTCGCGCGCTCGCTTTGCTAGATTTTTGCGATTTTTTTTCCTCTTCCCTCTGCGGGGCTCCGACGACGGGACGCCAAGCAGTCAGTAGTGTGCGGTAGTTCGGCAGCAGCAAAGTTTCGCGCGCTCGCTTTGCTAGATTTTTGCGATTTTCTTTCCCCTTCTCTCTGCGGGGCTCCGACGACGGGACGCCAAGCAGTCAGTAGTGTGCGGTAGTTCGGCAGCAGCAAAGTTTCGCGCGCTCGCTTTGCTAGATTTTTGCGATTTTTTTTCCTCTTCCCTCTACGGGGCTCCGACGACGGGACGCCAAGCAGTCAGTAGTGTGCGGTAGTTCGGCAGCAGCGAAGTTTCGCGCGCTCGCTTTGCTAGATTTTTGCGATTTTTTTTCCTCTTCCCTCTGCGGGGCTCCGACGACGGGACGCCAAGCAGTCAGTAGTGTGCGGTAGTTCGGCAGCAGCAAAGTTTCGCGCGCTCGCTTTGCTAGATTTTTGCGATTTTCTTTCCCCTTCTCTCTGCGGGGCTCCGACGACGGGACGCCAAGCAGTCAGTAGTGTGCGGTAGTTCGGCAGCAGCAAAGTTTCGCGCGCTCGCTTTGCTAGATTTTTGCGATTTTTTTTCCTCTTCCCTCTACGGGGCTCCGACGACGGGACGCCAAGCAGTCAGTAGTGTGCGGTAGTTCGGCAGCAGCGAAGTTTCGCGCGCTCGCTTTGCTAGATTTTTGCGATTTTCTTTCCCCTTCTCTCTGCGGGGCTCCGACGACGGGACGCCAAGCAGTCAGTAGTGTGCGGTAGTTCGGCAGCAGCAAAGTTTCGCGCGCTCGCTTTGCTAGATTTTTGCGATTTTTTTTTCCTCTTCCCTCTGCGGGGCTCCGACGACGGGACGCCAAGCTGTCAGTAATGTGCGGTAGTTCGGCAGCAGCAAAGTTTCGCGCGCTCGCTTTGCTAGATTTTTGCGATTTTTTTTTCCTCTTCCCTCTGCGGGGCTCCGACGACGGGACGCCAAGCAGTCAGTAGTGTGCGGTAGTTCGGCAGCAGCAAAGTTTCGCGCGCTCGCTTTGCTAGATTTTTGCGATTTTTTTTTTCCTCTTCCCTCTGCGGGGCTCCGACGACGGGACGCCAAGCAGTCAGTAGTGTGCGGTAGTTCGGCAGCAGCAAAGTTTCGCGCGCTCGCTTTGCTAGATTTTTGCGATTTTCTTTCCCCTTCTCTCTGCGGGGCTCCGACGACGGGACGCCAAGCAGTCAGTAGTGTGCGGTAGTTCGGCAGCAGCAAAGTTTCGCGCGCTCGCTTTGCTAGATTTTTGCGATTTTTTTTCCTCTTCCCTCTGCGGGGCTCCGACGACGGGACGCCAAGCAGTCAGTAGTGTGCGGTAGTTCGGCAGCAGCAAAGTTTCGCGCGCTCGCTTTGCTAGATTTTTGCGATTTTCTTTCCCCTTCTCTCTGCGGGGCTCCGACGACGGGACGCCAAGCAGTCAGTAGTGTGCGGTAGTTCGGCAGCAGCAAAGTTTCGCGCGCTCGCTTTGCTAGATTTTTGCGATTTTTTTTCCTCTTCCCTCTACGGGGCTCCGACGACGGGACGCCAAGCAGTCAGTAGTGTGCGGTAGTTCGGCAGCAGCGAAGTTTCGCGCGCTCGCTTTGCTAGATTTTTGCGATTTTTTTTCCTCTTCCCTCTGCGGGGCTCCGACGACGGGACGCCAAGCAGTCAGTAGTGTGCGGTAGTTCGGCAGCAGCAAAGTTTCGCGCGCTCGCTTTGCTAGATTTTTGCGATTTTCTTTCCCCTTCTCTCTGCGGGGCTCCGACGACGGGACGCCAAGCAGTCAGTAGTGTGCGGTAGTTCGGCAGCAGCAAAGTTTCGCGCGCTCGCTTTGCTAGATTTTTGCGATTTTTTTTCCTCTTCCCTCTACGGGGCTCCGACGACGGGACGCCAAGCAGTCAGTAGTGTGCGGTAGTTCGGCAGCAGCGAAGTTTCGCGCGCTCGCTTTGCTAGATTTTTGCGATTTTCTTTCCCCTTCTCTCTGCGGGGCTCCGACGACGGGACGCCAAGCAGTCAGTAGTGTGCGGTAGTTCGGCAGCAGCAAAGTTTCGCGCGCTCGCTTTGCTAGATTTTTGCGATTTTTTTTCCTCTTCCCTCTACGGGGCTCCGACGACGGGACGCCAAGCAGTCAGTAGTGTGCGGTAGTTCGGCAGCAGCAAAGTTTCGCGCGCTCGCTTTGCTAGATTTTTGCGAAAGTGAGTTTTTGGAGGCAAAGTGTACAGGCCGCGTTTTCATTCGGTCGTCGTCGTCGTCTATTTGACTGCTCATCTTCGTACGGGGCGATTTATGATACGATAAATGCAACAAACAACATTTTTTTACAACATTTTAGTCATTTTTTTACAACATTTTAGTCAACAGACATTGAAATGTTCGTCACGTCAAGTGTCGGCCCAAGTTCCAAAGCCACGTTGGTTCAAATCACTTTATTTTCTCTTTCGTTAATTTTCGCACTTCGAAAACTATCTGAATGGTTCGTCATCTTCGATGTCGACATGTGTTTTGTTTTAGTCCAAATGAAAATAAGTGGTTTGATATTAATAGGGTTGCATGAATCACTCCACTTACCAAAGTGAACTCATATCATGCGCCCTTTCCCCTCCCCACTAACAAAAAGTCCTTCCCATGACAGACGTGGAGACGCAGAGGTGATCTCGGTCTTTAGTAAGCAACGCACGTCATAATAACATTCCTTTCCTTCCTCGATGACCGTAAGGACGTGGCCGGCGCCGTTATTGACCTAATAAAGTTTGGAATTCTCGAAGATGCACATTGAGGACGGTAAGCTACTCCCAAGCTCCGTCTGTTGGTTCCTTGTGCAACTTCGATTGTTCTGGTCAATCACGGAGTAGCAACTACGAATAGTACGGTCATCTATGCTCATGCTCATGCTCATGTGTCGATATGCTCGTTTTTATAGGTTACTAGATCTCGTTTCTTAGGGGCTGTCCATTAATTACGTAAGGGTTTATGGGGGGAGGGGGGTTTTTTTTAATCTTACGCGCCATACAAAAATTTTTGGGTTCTCATACAAAAAATCTTACAAGGGGGGGAGGGGGTATCAGAAAATCGCAAAAATCCCCTTACGTTATTAATGGACAGCTCCTTAGGTGCAAAACATTCTGGGAAGGTGAAGTGACATCTGTTTGTTGACGGTTTTTCCTAGTTACGGACGATTTTTCAATCTAGTGTGCATTACAAATTTGTTCTTGAGCTCGATCTCTCCCTATCAAGGATGGAAGAAAATCACTTCTAATGACAAATGATACAGGATACGAACAATCCAAGATTGCCTTTGCTCTTGCAGTAGCATGATACCGACACCCTCGCCTCGTGCTTGTATCATGGGATCATAGGCAATCAAAGCATCTGTTGCACGCTTTATCATGGGATCACACGTTATCAGATCATGTTACAAGTCGCGATAAATTTTATTCATCACGATTTAAACCTGGATTTAAACCTCTTATGGACCAATAAACAGAATTCATGATGAAAAACAATACATTCATTGGCATATCTTGATATTAGAGCAACAAGAATGCACAAAAATTGAAAGATTCTCGGTATTTATCATTTCGACTTCATGACAACGATCGCATCATGGCCGCACATGCCTCGCGATTCAATTTTCGCGGAGCATGGTTTGTTATAATGCTTGACGACAACGTTCTATCGTTGTTGCTATGATCGCGCGATGTGCTTCAACCGCGACACATTTGGAATCTTATCATGATCACTAGATTTCCATCCTTGCTCCGTATCTCGATGGTCCCTCCAATATCGAGATGCAGAGAGTCAACTGTACCTATAACTGCATTAACATGCCATAAGGGTCCAACTCGCTTCGTGCCCGTCCACCAAAACGAGCTAGACGCTAGACCCAGAATCAAACAGAAAACACCACCACAGGTGTTAGAAATTACTCTAAATGCCGCCGATTTACGTACACACCCTATCTCCACACACTAAAAGATCACGTAGTTTATGGACGACCCCGTATACCAGATAATAATCATTTTAAAATTGATTAACAAAATTAAATATATTTAGTAAACACGTTTAACTAACCTTTCATCCTTCTTGCTCACAACAGACACGTCATTCAGCGTACGACTGCTCCTGACAACCGGCAGAACAACGGTCAAAGTGTTCTCATCCGTGTTGAACTTGGCGGATCCGTGCTTCTCCGACACCGTGTAGGGCAATTTGACTTCCAACTTGTATTTCGCCGCCGGGCGGTCGCTGATTAGATGTACCTCGCTGCTGGTGACATTTAGGGCACACTGGTTGGCCGATTTCAGAAGGGGAAGCTCAATGACCAGCACTAGCTCCTTCGGGATGGCGGCTTCCATTTTTGCATCCAACTCTCCGGTCAGCTCGTGGTATTCGACTTCTTTCCGGTGGATCAATTTGTAGGATGGCGTTGTGTATTCTTGTTGAGATGCGGGACCAAATGGTTGTTTGTTGATGTTTTCCTTATCAGCGTTTTCGTTATCATGAACCGGTTCTTTCCGCTCGGATGCACGGTAAAGCGTATCAATTAGGCCATCTTTTTGCCGGGTTTCGAAATTAGTGGATTTTTGACGAATTACGGTCATCTTTGCGACACCTTTGTACTGTAGTTTAGGAAATTTTAAGTTAATTCTATCCAAAGACACATTGAATGCTCCTTCCACGGCATCCAGGGCAGTGTCGGTTACCAATTTGCGGAAGTTTTTATTACTTTTTGTCAAATGCAGCGTATCGTAATGGAACACCACATCGTAAACAACACAATCAACATTTTTGTTATCGTAATCTTTCCTCGGCTGACTTTGGGCATAGGGAATGCTCCACTTGAGACCCTTTTGGCCTTTCTCGTTGACGGAACATTGGCTCGACGGTTTCCCCACCAGGTCGCAGTGACAAACGTTGACAAAAGCCTTCCTATTTCCACCAACTACGGTCTTAATTACATAACCCGGCAAAGGTTTAATGAACTTCACGTCGTATCCCCGTTCGGCTTCCAGCATCTTGAGCTCTTCCTCGTACTGTTTCCGGTTATCCGGATCGTTCAGCTCCTGGCAGTACTCAGCAAACAATTTTCGAAACTCTTCATTCCCCAAACACTGCGTAATGTTCCGAAACTCGTCCCGAGAAAGTTCCAATTTGTCCCCAACGTTCGACATTTTGTTTTTTCACCTCTCACTGAACGAGCAATCTTCACTTCCACTTTTATTTTTGCAGCAGCAAGATCTTTACTCTCCTTCGTCTTCGCCGGTCGCCCTCCGGCGTGAAATTACGCAGCAAAATGCTTGACTTTTCGCCAATGGGATTTGTACCGAAGAATGATGCAATAAAACACTTTGCCTACTTTGTATGACAATCAGACACAAACGCGCCGGCAAGAACAGCACAAAAATAACAATATTTTTAATTTTCACTTGGATCTTTACGCCCCTCGGAAAACTCGGAGGAAAATTTTCTATACGTGACCACTCGCACACCGTTCGTCGACGATATTGATCAAACTTTTTGAGCAATTTTTTCACTGAGCCGCAAGCTACTTCATCACACAATCTTAAACCGAACTAGCAATGAATAAACATTTCGCAACACAACGCACGACGATCCTCCGCAATAAGGTAACTTACGACAATCTCAACAACATTACAAATACAGAATACACGAAATTTTATCGAATTTCAAAATTTTCCACTGCGAATTTCCACCTTGACTGCATCAAATGTCAAACTACGAACACACAATGTGTCATCAGCTGACTGACAGCCCAGCGACGGAGATTGCGTGTAACACAACTACAAACGCAAAAATGTTTTTGTTTTCGAGATGAACGTCATCAACATCACGCAAAGTCCAGGTTTCAAATGACGCTCACTTTTAATAGGATACTGCAAGATGACGTCACGAAGCCGTGCACTGACAGTTCAGCGAGCTTGTTTACATGGACTTAGTCTCTGGCGGAGATCCGGCAAAACTGTTTTTTGATTCAATTTCAGTAAAAGGGTAATTAGACGATTGGTTTTGTATTAGTAGAGTTGAATATAATCGATATTTCCATATCATAATGGTTTCGGGACGGAAAACGTAAGTTTAATTTTCGCCGCTCGTTTAAAATTCTAACACCTTGTAAACAAGCTCGCTGAACTGTCAGACAAAGTGAGGTTAGATCAGGTGCTTGCAGTACCCTATGTCGAATTCGTTTTTGAACCTGGGTTGGAACTGGATTGGCGGAAAATGTGTAAACAAACAAACGTCAAACAAACTCAAACAAACTTTAGTACAAGCGAAACCGAAGTCGGGTTGGGGTTGAAACTGTTGCCGTTTTTCTTTATTAACCTGGGTTGGAACTGGATTGGCGGAAAATGTGTAAACAAACAACGTCAAACAAACTTTAGTACAAGCGAAACCGAAATCGGGTTGGGGTTGAAACTGTGATCTGATCCAGTTCCAACCCAGGTTGGAACTGGATAATAAATGTCGAATTCGTTTTTGATTCAGTTCCAACCTGGGTTGGAACTGGATGAGATCACAGTTTCAACCCCAACCCGACTTCGGTTTCGCTTGTACTAAAGTTTGTTTGACGTTTGTTTGTTTACACATTTTCCGCCAATCCAGTTCCAACCCAGGTTCAAAAACGAATTCGACAAAAGAAAAACGGCATGTGATCTCATCCAGTTCCAACCCAGGTTGGAACTGAATCAAAAACGAATTCGACATAAGTAAGGACACCAACCACACTGCAGCACAATAAGGGTTCATTCAAATATTACGTAACGTAAAATTTGACAATTTTAGACCCCCTCCCTCCCCCACGTAACAACTTTTGTATGGTAAATTTTAAAATTTTGTATGAAGCGTAACACTGCACTAGACCCCCTCCCTCCCCCATTAGCGTTACGTAATATTTGGACGAACCCTAATGGGAAAATCTCTCAGTCACACTGAAATAAATTTTGTTGTGGAAACTACCGATTCCATAGTAAAATTACTAACCGTACCTATGATTCTCAAACGACAACAAAATCTGTTAAGGTAACTGAAATATGCTTGAAATTACAATGCATTGTAGTAAATTTAACTAAAAGCGTAGTCGTCTCAACAACAAAACATTGTTAATTTTTCCTGGACACGCATTTTACAACACAGTATGGTTAAAAATACAATGCTCATTTAATTTAATTTGTTAATTTGTTAATGTTAACTGCACTGCTAGTTAAGTTGACAGTATTTTAGTGGAATTAACTGGAAATTGTTGTCGGTTGAGAATCACAGGTACGGTTAGTAATTTTTCTATGGAATCGGTAGTTTCCACAACAAAATTTATGTCAGTGCACAGAGATCAGACATTCATTAAGTTCATTTGCGAAACTTCAACGTTTCTAAAAGTGCTGGCCACGTTTTATTGCTTTTTTTTCTATTAAAAAAAATGTTGCAACTTCTTTTACCCTTTGCACCGACTACCTTAACAGTTATCGTGGGCAATTCACCGTGTGGCAACTAAAATTTAGGATTTTTCCAAGATTTTTCTCAATGTGATATTTAAAAATGGCATGTGCATTTATGGAGCATGAAGGTATATCGTTCATAAGGCCATATGAATAAACTTTAGTAAATACTCTTTACTAAATCTCTGTAAAGCCGTGAAGCAAATCTCTGTGAAACTTCACAGTAAAACCATAGATGGAACTTCAAGATATAAATGTAAGGAACAAATACAGCTCAGTTTGTGACGCCATTCGCTCCCCCAGTAAATTCGCCAGGTCCTTAATTCGCTTGAAGCGTCGCCTTTGATTTTTTTTTTCGCCCCTCCATCAAAGCAAACAAATATTTAGCCACCTCGTTACCAAGATAACGTTTTTTTGTTTATTTATAACAACTACTCTACGGTTGCACTGATTTGTCTGAATCGGTATCATGTGGACATTATGAAGGTCAATTCTCATAGTCACTAGTTCTATGCCTAACTGGGCCCTGCAAATTGATTATGTTCCAGCGATATTATGAAGCGGCTCTTGGTTGAGAATCGTACAAACCGAGCCATGGCATAGTGAGTTCCGCGTTCCCTAGGTGTAGGAAGATTATGTAGTCAGTTTTTGTATGAATATTGCTGAATGCTGGTTTCTTTCAGATTTACAGGTTCCGGTCAATAGATGAGCTCGAGGAACCTGGAAGAACTGCAGCATTGAGCAGCATTACTCCTTGGATATTACAAGTAATCCGAAATCCAGCAAGATGAAGTATATCTTCTTTTCCTAACTTGCTATCTCCTCTTGCAGCATGCAGCAAAACTGGCTTCCCAGCTCAGCATTTTAGGAGCATTTCCCAGGACTCTTGTGGTCTCCAATCCCACGGGATTGTAGCACCGAACCCCATGATTTTTCCGTTCCAAATCATTTAAACAATTTCCCCTTCAGTGTCGCAAAATTCGCGCAATTATATTTGATGAAATTATAATTATCATTATTAGTGGAAAGGAAAAGTTATAAATTAAAATCAATAAAATTGAGAACAAAACACCTAAAATGCGTTTATTCTCTTGTCGTGCTTAGATGTCTGGTCGTAGGATCTTTCTCTTTTGGTCCTGTCTCTTCCGCGGTGGTTCCGAGTACTTATCCAGATCTTCGGTTTCCGGTGCCATCGCGGCCGTTGGGATTGCTCTCTCAGCTTTGAAATGGATACTGGTTCTTGTTGAATGACGTGTGATCCACAGTACTGCTCAGAAACCTGTCGGAAACACCCTACACTGAAATAAATTTTGTTGTCGAAACTACCGATTCCATAGTAAAATTACTAACCGTACCTATGATTCTCAACCGACAACAAAATCTGTTAAGATAACTGAAATATGCTTAAAATTACAATGCATTGTAGTAAATTTAACTAAAAGCATAGTCGTCTCAACAACAAAACATTGTTAATTTTTCCAGGACACGCATTTTACAACACGGTATGGTTAAAAATACAATGCTCATTTGTTAAATTAAGACTATTTTTGGTAATGTTAACTGCACTGCTAGTTAAGTTGACAGTGTTTTAGTGGAATTAACTGAAAATTGTTGTCGGTTGAGAATCATAGGTACGGTTAGTAATTTTACTATGGAATCGGTAGTTTCCACAACAAAATTTATTTCAGTGTAGCGATACCCTTGTATCATAGCTATCCCAAGAGGTCAGGACAACGCGAGCCAATTCTGTGATTGTTGTCACATCCACATACATTGTCCACAAACAGATTCACCGAAGTCACAACGTCCAAGTTGTCCACGTCCTCGTTTTTATTAGACCGTTTTTCGAGCGCTAACAACGGCCTCCAACGGCAAGTTTCGCTTCGGTTGATTGGAATGGGAATGATGTGGATGATTTTTTTTTCTTAAAAAGGTAAACATCCGGTTGACAGCGAAAATTGTGAAAGCGCCGCCTCCTTCTGTCCATTCAAAAATTATGTACTGGGGGCTAGGATAGGATGTGACACCTGCAACTTCTCTGTCTAATTTCACAGCTTGCTGTCTTGTTTTTCCGCGTTGCTAAGATTATTGGTCCCCAAATTGGTCCCTTTTGGGCTGACTAGTTGTCGTATCCTATCCTAGACTGGGGGATTAGGGTCGTTGACATTTGATGAAACTGGAGCCACGGGCGAATCGCCAGCAGCATATTGATTGTTGGTAAAACCGCTCAGCACTAAAATGTGTAAGCCCTACTCATAAGTGCATAATTTCCAGACCACACAAAAATGTGTTACAGTTACACATTTTCAAAAACAGCTCGTACACTCGTCTATATGCGAAATGCTGATATTTTTTTTTGTTTTCCAAGTGTAGTAAATAAAGCCTGCACCGTTATTCAGGCATCACGCAGCGACGGCAGTAAAAATACTTACGTAGGTAAACAATCCAGCGATGTAACTGTTCCTTCGCTCGTTTTGACTACTCGACGAGTAGCTAGCAGAAAAGTGCAAAAATAAATAAACAAAAATCCACTGAACAGTAATTCGCTTGACAGCTGCTGATGAAATATTTCAAGCGAAAAGTTCCGAACGCTTTGAAGCGAAAGCTTTCAATTATAGCAAAGTACACTAAAAACAAAGTTTGATTATTTATAGCTTAAAAAGATGAGGTGAAACGAAACGGAAAAACTCGAACGCTGCGATGAAACGCAAAAACAGGACCGGAAAAGAAAGAGAGCTTTCGGGACGAGGAAAAGAACATCAAGGTAGACGGTAGCCATTCAGTGATCGAAGTTTGCCAAGTGCAGTCGGTGGGTAAGTAAAAGAGTTTAAAGTTGTCTACTATTTATGGATGTTTTAGTTTTAATTCGTCCATTAATACGTGGTCAATTTTGGGGTGAGAGACTACAAGTAAATAAGTACCGTGCGAGAGGTCACGATGATTATTGAAATACCGTGCGAGAGGTCACGAAAGAATTTATTTGAATTGTCCGTGCGAGAGGTCACGAAGAATAGATTCGAGTTTAATCGTGTGAGAGGTTACGATGGAATTATTTGATTTACCGTGCGAGAGGCCACGATGAAAATTGAAATCCGTGCGAGAGGTCACGATGGAGTTGGTTTTCTTTGCGCGGGAGATCACAGTGGATGTGGTGTGGTCAAAATGTTTATTGAAACCCTCGAGATAGAAAATTTCGGCTTAACCATGTGATAAGAATTGAGAAATATACTTGATATGAAAGGAAAAAGTAATATGTGAAATAAAGTTGTTTTTCTTTCTTTTGTTCAAATATTGCAGATGAGCAAGCATCACAGAAGTCAAAGAAGAGGATGAAGTATAAAGAAATGATGCGGCGCTTGGTCACCGAGAAAAAGAAAACGAAGTTGCTGAAAAGGAAGCTTCTGAAAAGAAAAGCGGAAAACAAGTTGCTTCAGAACAGACTCAACAAACATTCGATGGTCGACGGTAGTTCTACGAGCGGAAGCGATGCGTTTGGTATGGAACAATCTGATGGCTTGAGCAGCACGAGAAATGCAGTTGGAACGATCCAGGACGTCAATCAGGAGGAACAACGGAAGGGTAATACGCAAAATGACGAGATTCAAGATGAAGTCCACGACCCGTCCCACGGCAACCCGCAGGATGAGAATGACAAAGCTTGCAATCAGGACGAATCGCGATTCCTAGGAAGTGACGACGAGTCTCGGATCACTATGGCACGAAATGCAACAAAGGAGAGACAGACCGGTTATCAAACTAGTTTTATTCGGAACGTGACGACACAGGAGGAATCTAGATTTCTCTCGTCGATGAATCAACTGTCGGTGGCATCCATAAATGTTCCCGAATGCAAACCGACGGACGACGGCGACATTCATCGACAATCTTTCGAACTGTGGAAAGATCTGCTGGTTGATTCCATGAGCCTAGCGGGTATCGAAGATGAACATACAAGGTTTACCGTGTTTAAAGTGAAAGCGGGGACCAAACTCTTGGAGATATTCAGGAATACGAAGTCCCAAAACGATGACCCGGATCCCATCACTAAGCCATTTGCCAATGCAATGCAGCGGCTTAAGTCCTACTTTGGTTCCGGTTCGGATATTATGTTGATGCGTAGAAAGTTGGCAATGATGGCTCAACAAGTTGACGAGACTAACCTGGCATTTGTTACCCGAGTGGGTTCAACAGCTAGGCTTTGTGGATTTGATAATGGCAAGGAATTTGAAGAGACCGTCGCAACAATCGCGGAACATGCCCGCGATAAAGAAATTCGTACAACAGCGTTGAAGATGCTGAGTAAGAAAAATGGATGCTTCACAGATCTCATCGACAAAGTCAGAGAAATTGAATCGATTAAGCTGAACGAGGAGTACGTGATGCGCAAACAAGGGATGGCCAGTCAGGTACAGGGTCAGGTATCTGTTGCGGCAGTTTCCGCACCATTCCGGCGTCAACAAAGATTCTCAGGTCGTTATCAAACACGCTATAGGCCATATCAACGACCAGCACAGATGTCTAGAACTGGGTGGAGGCCACCCCGCGATGGGCAAATCAACAATAATGCTGCAATCCAAACTCAAGTGAAGTGTTACAGATGCGACAGCGTATTTCATTCGCCGGACGAATGCTCAGCCAAGTGGAAGTTTTGTGACAGTTGCGGTACCAAAGGACACATTCGACGGGCCTGCCAACGTTATCGGGAGCAGCGAGTATTGAAAGTTCACAAGGAGCAACCACAACGCATTGCTATTGTTGAGAAAACAAAGGAAGATCCGACAGAGGTAGAAAATGTGAGTGAAATTGATTCCTAGATTTGAAGCGTAAATGATATTCATGATTTTTTTTTTAAAGAAATTCAAGAGCCTTGAGATTGCTCGAGAATCCTCAATATTTATTTTCTCAATAACTTACATGAAATTGAATTCCATTAAATGATTTCCATTATCTTGAATACACGATATGATAAAATGTCCAATAACTGGTATAAATGTATTAAAAGAAAGAAAAGTAAAAAAAAAAAAAAAACTAAAATGTACAACAATTGATTGGTTTATGTCAATTGACAGGATCGTATGCCTGATTCGATACGTGGACAAAACATGAAATCCGCTATTCCTCAACAAAAGCAACAGAAGGATCATTCGTACCCAACTAACGACAAAAGCGAGAGCAAACTGGTATCTGTCAATGCTATTCCGACACAAAGTAATAATCTTCTACAACGAGTAAGTAACGTTGAGCACATAGTGGGTAAGGTGCGATGCAAAGAGATAAGAGATCGGATAAGCGTCGAAGCACACTCTGTGGAAACTATATGCAGAACGCATGAACCGTACATAGTAGATGAGTTGCGATGAGTGCGGAGATGCGATGGAGCTGATTCGACGCATGTGAACGCAAGAGAATGCTTGTCGGGTATGGATTTTATGATTGCGCTCGTTGTGTATGTAATGCAATGCGGATTTAATGTGTTGGGAATGCTAGTAGGTAATATAAAATGCGTTAAGGACAGACTTGTTAGAATCCCAAAATGGCCGCCACAATGGCCGATTTTGGCCCCTACTCAGGATTTCAAGCGCACAAATCTCTTCGTAAACAAAACCAGCGCATCTGATCTTCTTATTTTAAGCTTATTACGAGTGAGAAAGAACAGAATAATAAAATACACTGTTGTTTGAAGCTTGCTTCTTGAGATTTGTGCGTCTGAAGTTCTGATGCACTGTTGAAGCGGGATTTCAAGACGTTTGTCCTTAAAATGTTGTTGTTTTTAAATATAACTCAATGCTTTTTCACATGACTTGCATTTTGATGAACCAGACGTAATAAAAATTTATCATACTGTCTATCGATCGCCATGTAAAATAACATATTTCATTGCGTATAAAATAGTATTCCATCAAATCGTTTAAGTTTTTTACAGCATATTTTTGTTATTATATGTGTATAAAAAAACATTTTATTTTCTATGTTCGGGATTTAAATGAAATGATCAATGTTTGATATGGTCGTTTGTTCAGTGCATGCTATTCATGTGCAAGTTAGAAAGTTTCAGGGTTTTATGATATTCAACTCAATTGCTAAAAGGATTCTGATTGAAAGGTTCTGCTTTTTCCTTTGTCAGGCAAAACTAGAAAAGAGTGTGACATCGATTTCGATTGATACTCTTTTACCTAATATATGATGAATATTGTGTACTTGGGTGTCTACTCATAACTCAAAATAAAATTCCCTGAGTTTTCCAGGTTTTTCCAGATGAAATTTTGAAAGTTTATAATTAAAAAAATAACCCAAATTTTCTAAAAATTATAAAGGGTGACTTAGGGTATCATCGCCAGGTTTGTTCTCTTCGTCATGAGGGATTTATGCCGGTCAAATTGCCTGAAACTTGATCATATTCAATTTGGTTGGGAAGGATTTGATGCCAACTCTGAGTTCAACAGGTTTCAAAAAACTTCCCATGACGAAGAGAACAAAACTGCCGAAAATACGTAAGTTCCCCTACTCTTCAAAAATTCTTTCAATATTTCTGAGCATTATTCCTGGAATTTCTTCCAAAGTATCTTCCTGGCTTTCCGCAAGATTCTTTCACACGAGATATCTGTTTGAGTACGACCCGATATTTCTTGCAAATGTTTTCCGATAAAAATACCAGAGATTCTCGCTGGATTCTTCCTGAAGATCCATCCAAAACTATTCAAAGTTTCTTCAAGAATGTCGTAGCCATGCGGTTAGAGTCCGGGTGGATGAGGGTTCGATTCCCGCTCCGACCGATGAAAATTTTCACGAGAATAGTTTCTTATCCGTAGCCACTCCGTGTTAAGTTTCGTTCAATCTGTACAGCCGCCGGCTGAAGCCAGTGTCCATGCCTTTTTTAACGGTTTTCCGGGACAGACTATTATCTCGAACTTTTTTCGAGATGTCTCATTTTTTCTCAGGTTTTTCCTGAAGTTCCTGTTGAGATTTCTTCAATAACACTTGGCGGAGTTTCTCGCAAGATTTTATTTGAATTCCCTCGAATATGTCTCCATGAATTTCCTCTATAAGGTATTTCGTAAGTTATCTCAGGAGAAATTCTGAGGAAAACCCGTAGAAGAATCCCTGCAATTACTTTGGGAGAAATTCCTGAAGGAATATCCAGAATCTCGGGACAATTTCTGGTAAAGATTCCGGGAAGAATTTTGGGAATAATGCACAGAATATCTGTACAACTACAAGAAACAGCCTGGCTCTGAAAATATGCAAGAGAAGAATTCAATGAGAAATATCAGCAATAACACCTGTAGAAATCCCAGAAGGCACTCTGGGAAAAAATCTTAGGGGAAAATCCAGGGTATTTTAATTAAGAAAAGCTCTGAGAGACATCTCATGACCAACATCGGAAGGAATTTTCTGAGAGAAGTTCCAGGAGATACTCCGAGAAAAATCTCAGGTAAAACTTCAAAATAAACATCGCAAAAACATTTAACAAATTCCTGTAGGAGACCAGGAAGAACATCTCGAAGAAAGCCCAAAGCAATGGTTTGAAAATATCACAGGAACAAATAAAAAAAAATCTCTTGAGGAACTCTTGCAGTAAATTCTTGAAAACTCCTTCAGAAATCCTTGGAGAAACTTTAGTAGGAACCCCAGGAATAACTTCTTTAGCAACTCTGAAAAACGTTCTGTGAAGATCTTCTGGGGAAGTCCCAAGGGAAACACCTGAAGGAATCGGGTAAAATTTTCGTGAGGAGTGTCGAAAGAAATTCCACGATTTATCCCGACAGACATTCTTATAGAGTATTCGGAATAAATTCTGGTAGAAATCCTACGAAGATTTCCTTGAGCAAAACACTGGAGGAACTCTGAGAAGAAATAGCATCCCCGTGAAAAACTCCAGGAGAAATCGGTTGGAATTCAGGAATCCTGGAAGGAATCCGGAAGTATACCTACCTTGATACCTTGTTGGCTACAAAGTAACTTTACTCCAATGCCGAGCGTATAGTAGAGCACCATCTTCGTCGGTCTTGGGCGATGTTCCTCCAGTCTCCCCGAACGTGTAGGGATCGTAGATCTTCTTCAACCGCGTGCAGCCAGCGAGTTCGCGGCCGCCCACGAAGTCGCCTACCTCTACCGGGTTCTCTGCTGAATATTGTTTTCGCTATTCTTTCTTCCGACATTCGCACTACGTGTCCAGCCCAATGAAGTCTGCCGTATTTTATACGTTTCACAATATTCGCATCTTCGTACACTTGGTACAACTCGTGATTCATGCGTCTGCGCCACACTCCATTTTCTTGTTTCCCACCGAGAATTGTTCGCAGCACTTTGCGCTCAAAAACTCCAAAAGTTTTTCGGTCTACCTCCTTTAACGTCCACGCTTCGTGACCGTAGAGGGCAACCGGAAGAATCAGAGTATTATACAGAGCGAATTTTGTTTGCGTTTGCAAGTTACGGGACCTAAGCTGGCTACGCAATCCGTAAAAGGCCCTATTCGCAGCTGCAATACGCCTTTTCACTTCACGGGAAACGTCATTGTCACATGTCACAAGTGTTCCAAGATAAACAAATTCTTCAACAACTTCAAACACTTCCCCATCAATCACTACCTCAGCACTAACACCACTAGGCCTGCTTCTGTCTCTACCCGCTATCATGTACTTCGTCTTGGTAGAGTTAATCGTCAAGCCTATCCTCGCTGTCTCTCTCTTCAGAGGAGCATAAGCTTCCTCCACTGCCCTACGATCGATGCCGATGAGATCAATATCGTCCGCAAAACCGAGGAGCATGTGCGACCGTGTGATGATAGAGCCATTCCTCTGCACGCCTGACCTCCTAATCGCTCCTTCGAGTGCAATGTTGAACAATAAATTTGAAAGAGCATCCCCCTGCTTCAATCCATCCAAGGTCACAAACGACGTAGACACTTCGTCCGCGATCCGAATACTTGATTTTGATCCATCCAGCGTTGCGCGTATCAGCCTAATTAGTTTCGCCGGAAAACCATGTTCTGACATTATCTGCCAAACCTCATTTCTTTTCACTGAATCGTACGCTGCTTTAAAATCAATGAACAGATGGTGAGTCTGCAAGTTATATTCCCGAAATTTATCTAGGATCATCCGCAGGGTAAACATTTGATCCGTCGTTGATCGGCCCTCACGAAAACCAGCCTGGTATTCGCCGACGAAGGACTCCTCAAGAGGTCGCAGTCTGTTGAACAGGACACGCGACAGTATCTTATACGCCGAATTTAAAAGGGTAATCCCTCTGTAATTGGCACACTCCAGTCTGTGCCCTTTCTTGTAGATTGGGCATATGAGGCCATCCAACCAACTGGTGGGCAATTCTTCATCCTCCCAAATCTTTATAATAATCTGGTGGATTGATTGATGTAGCTGCTCGCTTCCGTGCTTAAGAAGTTCGACCGGGATCTCGTCCTTCCCAGCAGCCTTGCTGTTCTTCAGCTCCTTAAGGGCCTTTTTAACCTCATCCAGTGTATACCTTTCCGGAAAAAAAAAATCAAAAAGGATTACCAAGAAAAATAGCGTCAAAAATGCGGAATGAAATTTTATAAGAAATCCTGGGAGACATTCCAGGAGATATTGTTAAAGAAGTTCCAGAAAGAAATTCTGACGGAATTTCTGGAAAAAAATCCTTGTAGCGAAATTTCTATATGGATTTTTACTACCAGGTTCATACGACCCAATGATTTTTTTTTTCGGAGTAAAATTTCCCTGAGTACTCAAGAAATTCCCTGAGTATTCCAGGTTTTTCCCTGTTAAATAAAATTCCCTGAGGATTCCCGGTTTTTCCAGGTAGTAGACACCCTAAGAGACATCTTTTCTCGTAGATGTCGCCGAAAATTTTGTAATAAATCTATACCCTTAAATAATACATACTTGCCGAATTTTGTTTCTTTTTGCCGAGATCAGCACAATAAAGTAATGTTTTAATGCCGAAAATCAGTATAACAGTCTCATATTGATTTAATTTGAAAACAACACTCAGATAGCTCAGTCCGAAAAGTAAAAATATGTGTATACATAAAGACATCCCTCACGCGGATATAATTATATTTTATACATTCTTTTATCAAATAATTAATTCAATAATCTCAATCTTGTACAGTTACACCAGATTTGTTTTTTGAACTGGTCGGTTTTTGCTATTGCAACAGGATCAAAACTGACTAAGTTATAGGGTAGGTAATCATGAATTGAACCAAATTGCGGCTTTCTGAAGCAGCGGCACTTTTGATCGATGTTTTCATCCACATGGAAATAATTTACTACGGTAAGGTCTCACGCATATGAAAGCCACGGGTATTAGCTTTCCGTAAAGTGGCAAAAAGTTAACATTTGCACCAAATTTCATTGAGAAATTCAATTATTTGTCAATAGTGATTTTAATCTTAATTTGAACCATCGTAATCATAATTTGAACCAATTTTAATCTAGATTTGAACTAGTGGCGGCAGCAGCTCGAGCAATTCCCGCAACAGCCAATTTCATACTAAACAACTAAAAATCACATGGATCTGCTAATTCTCATAACTCTTTTTCATTAGGCAGTGGAATTTCAGCTCAGAATGTTCGGAATCCTTCAGGAATTCGAAAACTAAATTTGGAATTTTCCATCGCCCAAGAGTAAACAAAGCAGCCACTAGCGCAGTCTGCAGGCCAACACTGGAAGCTCTCCCCCATTCACTAGTTCAAATCTAGATTTCAAATGGTTCAATTCAAGATAAGATTCTCCAAGTAAGAATTACTTAAATTTGATAATTTTATGACAAATAATGCGGAATATTATTCGGTTGGTCGATTCTACGATAAATAAGCTTTCATTTGACGTGTTCACTTGTTGCGTGTGATACAATGCATGAGCTGTACGAGTGCACCGAAAATGTGCTTTCTCTGGGGGAAAATGGGTGGAATCACAGTGATTTTTCAATTGCCTGTTTTCCATGACAAAAACGCATTTTTCAATGCTTTTAAAGTCCATGTTATCAGGTTATATTACGGAAAGCTGTTTACCATCTTTTTCGGGACAATTTTTGCTTAAAAAAAACGTCGTTTTAATGAATTTCGAAATGGTTCAAATTAAGATTACAATTTGACTAGTTCAAAGTTTGATTTCTTACCCTAGCAAAGAAAAAAACTGCCCGCGCAAAACAAAAAGCAGGTGTATTTTATCTTTCCGCTCTTACAGATGAAACAATCATTTCACTACCCACATCCAAAGAAGCGCTTCAACATACAAGCGACTTCATCGATCAAATCACGCGAGTCGTTGATGCGCACGAAATAGGCGAAAAAGGATGTGAAAACAACATGCGCACCCTCATTGAAAACCTCATGCACTATGGCCTATCAAACTTCCCTCTTCTCATCTCATAACTTATCGCATCCGATCGCATCTCACCTTACCCACTATGGTCACAGCCTAACAGTTCCCATTAAAGGAAAGTACAAGCCGTAAAAAAAAAAAGAAGGAAAGCGGTATATTTTAAACAATGCGTCATTTCAATGCTTAGTTGATAATTTTTATTATTAACAGGATTGCATGCGCGTATCGATACCAGGTGGTGGTGTTGGTACGGATCCACGAGCAAGCGGTCTGATTGTACGACGGAAAACGGCGTTGAACCATTTTGACGACGGATACATAACAGCAAAAGTAGCGGGAATGGAATGTGTCTTCCTGATTGATTCGGGAGCTCAAGTTAACACGTTCACCGAAGGTATGTTCCAGCAACTCATCGAAAACCCTGAATCCAACAAGGAGGTATTCAACGTCCAAGACTCGGCAGACCACTTCCTCAAAGCATATGCTACAGAAAAGGCTATCGAGGTTCTGGCAACATTCGAGGCGTATCTTTTCATCACGGAAAACAGACCCACCTTGCTAGAGAAGTTCTACGTCGTCAGAGAAAGTCGAGCTCTACTCAGTCGGCCAACTGCTTCTCGATATAGCGTACTAATGATTGGCTTGAAGGTACCCGTTCAGTCGTCACAATATCCTTACGAATCAGTTCGATGTGCTGGAGAAATAGCTGCGGTGGAACTGAACAAAATTTTCCCCAAGTTCAACCTTCCTCCTGTGAAGATTTTCTACGACCAATCGAAGCCTCCGTGCCGAAACATATTTTCGAATATACCATTAGCCGTGAGGCCATTGGTCGAGGAAAGGCTGGAAGGCTTAGTTTCGGCAAATATAATCGAACGCATCGTAGACGGCATGGACACTTCATTTTGCTCGTCTATGCTAGTGGTCCCAAAAGGGAAAGATGATATCCGCCTAGTGGTAGATCTTAGAGGGCCTAATCGATATATATACCGTACTCCATTCGCGATGCCTACTCTTGAATATACCATTAGCCGTGAGGCCATTGGTCGAGGAAAGGCTGGAAGGCTTAGTTTCGGCAAATATAATCGAACGCATCGTAGACGGCATGGACACTTCATTTTGCTCGTCTATGCTAGTGGTCCCAAAAGGGAAAGATGATATCCGCCTAGTGGTAGATCTTAGAGGGCCTAATCGATATATATACCGTACTCCATTCGCGATGCCTACTCTTGAAAAGATCCTGGCTGAGTTGAACGGTGCGAAATGGTTTTCGACAATCGATTTGTCGAACGCATTTTTTCACATGGAGCTCGACGAAGAATCCAGACATCTCACAAACTTCTATACGGAATTCGGAATGTTCCGCTGCGTGAGATTGCCTTTTGGTCTGTGCAATGCGCCAGATCTATTTCAAGAGGCTTTACAACGCAAGGTATTGGCTGGCTGTAAAGGCTGTAAAAACTACCTAGATGATGTACTGGTCTTCGGAAGAACCAAGGCTGAACATGACGAAAATCTAGCAGCCGTACTCGCACGGCTAGAAAACCACAATGTGAAGCTAAACGACAACAAATGTACCTTTGGGACACAGTCAGCAGAGTTCCTGGGATTCACATTAACTCCCGATGGATGGAAAATCAGCGAACAGAAGACGGAAGCAATCAAGAATTTCCGAAGGCCTACGACATGCTCCGAAGTAAAGAGTTTCCTGGGTTTAATAACTTTTATCGACAAATTCGTACCCCACCGCGCAACAAAAACGCAATACCTTCGCAGCCTAGCATGTTCTGACTCGTTCTATTGGACCGAAAGCGAGGAAGCTGAGTTCAATTACTTCAAGGAAGAAGCGTTAGCTTCCATTGAACGTCTTGGATATTTCAACGCCGATGATCGAACGGAACTATTCGTGGACGCTTCCCCTATAGGATTGGGAGCAGTATTGGCTTAATTTAATGCTGAAGGAACTCCACGGATAATTGCTTGCGCTTCTAAAGTTTTGACCGCACCTGAACAAAAATATCCTCAGACGCAAAAAGAAGCTTTGGCTGTCGTGTGGGGGGTAGAGAAGTTTTCGTTCTACCTGCTGGCCAAAAGCTTTGTGGTACGTACGGATGCTGAAGCAAATCAGTTTATCTTTAATACGAACCACAGGTTGGGCAAGCGAGCTGTATCGAGAGCAGAGAGCTGGGCGCTTCGGCTACAGGCATATGACTTTACAATCGAGCGTGTTCCAGGCTGTCAGAACATTGCAGATGCCTTATCCAGGCTAATCCCGGCTTCACAGCAAGACAAGCCGTTCGACGAAGATGAGGAAAATCATTACTTGTATGCGTTGGATGCCGGCTGTATGCAAATGACCTGGAACGACATTGAAATCGCATCGCAGGAAGATGGTGAGTTAGAGATGGTAAGAGAAGCCGTTGTGTCGAATAAATGGCCACCGGAGCTCCGTGCATACGAAGCCCAGAGGAAGAATTTGCACACTCTCGGTTCCCTGCTGTTCAAGGATGATAGGACGGTTCTCCCTGTTTCTCTACGGAACGAAGCGCTACGTTTGGCGCATGAAGGGCATGTCGGAGAGGTTGCCACCAAACGAATCATGCGCCTGTTCTTCTGGTGGCCTCGTATGTCAGCGGAGGTGTCAAGGTTCATAAAAGGCTGCGAAACATGTGCACAGTTATCGAAGAGGAACCCACCCTTACCTCTAGTCAGCAGAGATCTACCCGGTGGACCCTGGGAAATCCTTCAAGTTGATTTTTTATCGGTCCCTAACTACGGATCCGGAGAGCTTTTGGTTGTCGTTGACACCTACTCACGGTATTTGTGTGTAGTAGAGATGAAGGGAATCGATGCTAGCAGCACTAACCGTGCGCTTTGTGAAGTGTTCCAGATATGGGGGTGTCCCGTCATACTGCAGAGTGACAATGGTCCGCCCTTTCAGAGTGCAGAATTCATTCAGTTCTGGCAAAATAAGGGCGTTGAAGTACGCAAGTCGATACCATTGAGCCCTCAATCCAATGGTTCTGTCGAAAGACAGAATCAAGGTATAATAAAGGCACTGGCGGCTTCTAGACTAGATGGCACCAACTGGAGAACTTCGCTGCAAAGATATGTTCACCGGCACAACACGTTGGTTCCTCACTCTAGAGTTGGAGTTACTCCATTCGAGATGATGGTTGGATGGAGATATCGCGGAACTTTCCCTTGCTTGTGGACGCCAACGAGAGATGACGACGACCGAAACGACGACCATTCCGATTGGCGAGAGAAAGATGCTGAAGCAAAACTTGCCAGTAAAACGTATGCTGATACCATCCGGGGAGCCAAACCGTCTAACATCCAGGTTGGTGACATTGTTTTGCTAGCACAATCCAAGAAAAGCAAGGTCGACCCCACATTTTCGGCAGAGCGGTATACCGTTGTCGCTCGAGATGGGGCAAAAGTGGTAGTTATGAGTAAAGCAGGAATTCAATATAGTCGCAATGTCCGGGAAGTAAGAAAAGCTCCGGAGAATTGGGTAGCCGACGACTCTTCGTTATGCGACGAGGTTCCTGTTGATGTGCGCGATAAAACTGCAGACGGACAAATTTCCGAAGAATGCGACGATGGACAAGCACTTGATCAGAGCGGTCGGGCAACTTTCCCTGGAGATCTTGACGTAAAAGGGTCGGCTGAGTCATCAGTAAATAGGAACCTCCGGCAAAGGAATGCGATCAAACGACCAAGACGATTCGACGATCAGTACGTGTATCGTCTTTTTTGGTGAGGATGCGCGACCCTAAAATGTAGAAGAAATGTGAATTATTAATCAATGAACACTGCGGAGTTGTTTTGCTGCCCCCACTAATAAATGTATACTTGAATTAAAAAAAAAAAAAATTAGTTTGTTTTCATTCATATGGTCCACTGCACGAATTTATTCTGGCCTGCTTACTCTCACACGAAATTTGACGTTTGAGAGGTGCCGACACCGCTCAAACGTCAAATTTCGTGTGAGGGTAAGCAGGCCAGAATCAATTCGTGCAGTGGACCATATGCCAAAAAAAAAAAAAACGGACTGCTCGGATCTGTTATTTTACTTCGTTTCTTGTTCTGCACAAACGTTCACACACGCAGAGTAGAGAAGAAGGGTAATGTAGTAAATAAAGCCTGCACCGTTATTCAGGCATCACGCAGCGACGGCAGTAAAAATACTTACGTAGGTAAACAATCCAGCGATGTAACTGTTCCTTCGCTCGTTTTGACTACTCGACGAGTAGCTAGCAGAAAAGTGCAAAAATAAATAAACAAAAATCCACTGAACAGTAATTCGCTTGACAGCTGCTGATGAAATATTTCAAGCGAAAAGTTCCGAACGCTTTGAAGCGAAAGCTTTCAATTATAGCAAAGTACACTGAAAACAAAGTTTGATTATTTATAGCTTAAAAAGATGAGGTGAAACGAAACGGAAAAACTCGAACGCTGCGATGAAACGCAAAAACAGGACCGGAAAAGAAAGAGAGCTTTCGGGACGAGGAAAAGAACATCAAGGTAGACGGTAGCCATTTCAGTGATCGAAGTTTGCCAAGTGCAGTCGCGTTTTATTTTGCAGTGATAAATTTTCTCTAAGTTGTTTCGTTATCGCGTTTCACACCGTATTCAGCTTCGAAATGCTGGAATACGACACCAAGGTCACTAGTAAACCTAGCTAGATTGCTGTACAAAATTTAACGATTTTGCGGACACAGGAGTGTAGAGAATGAGAATAATAGCCAGGAATGCCAAACATTTCTTGTTTGGTAATGTAAATAGCACAGACAAACAGACGTAACACTTCGAACATTTTTCGATTCAAATCATAGTCACGAAAACATATTCGCCCAATGCTAAAAGGCCTATGTTTGGCCGACCACCAACTAGGTGGCGGTAGTGAGCAAACGTCAAACTCGAACAAAAACGATGCGAGCGCCACGGTTGGGCAGTTGGCCAACTATCAAATTTTGAAAAAGACCGTTAAATCGGTGTACGATGTGAATTATCAGAGTGTTACGTCTGTTTGTCTGTGTAAATAGGTTATCAGGATAATTAGAATAGTGAGTAGGCTATGATTTTGTTCAGAGGCAGTTTTGTGACAGAAATTGTAGGAGATAGACGTAAAAAATAAAATTTAAAAAACGAAAAAAATAGTTTTATCCTTTTTGGACGCGTGCCTTCTGAATCCCTAATTCCGCGGACTTCGGGATTGTCCGCTGGGTCACGACATGGCGCAAAAGCTCCCGCGACAAAAGAAGGAGAATTTGAAGCTTCTGGAAGAAACCTGGAATTCAACTGTTGAGAGGAGGTACCGCAACGAGTATCGATCAGGCCTATCAAGAGATGTCCTGTTGGGAAACAGCTGCCTACACATCGACGGTTCTGAGATGTTACCAGGTGACTTGCTTTTCAAAAGCTGGATGAAGTATACAGGACAAGTATACAGGACAGGACAAGAACCAGCTTAATGTGATAAGTATGAACATAAATGTTGAAAATCATTCGCTGAATCGCTGAATCATTCGCTGAATCGAATCGAATTAGAAAATATTACTTTGCTTGAGAACTTTGCATTCCTGAACGATACCGCATGCTGGACTCTTCTGACTGCGATCGTTGCGCACGGGATAGTGCTCTTGGTGAATTCTGAGAAATTCTTCTAACCTGATCAATAGAACCGGCAGCAACTTCTTGAACGCTTGAATGAGTTTTCGCATACATTTCCTCGTAGATACTCTCTATCTCGACAGCTCTCATTTTGCCCAGAAAATAAGCAACAGAATCGCCCTTTCTAAAGATGTTCCTACTAATTTCTTCGTATCGTTGGCATGTGATTGGAGCTAACGAGTCTGGAATAACAAAGAGGAGAAACGTCAAAATTGGAACAGCCGATTTGCTGTCATCCCCATAGTTCCAATCGAGCAGGAGACCTGTCAAAACGACCAGGATTCGCCACTTTGGTATGCTCGAGACACTTTAATTGGAGCGTGTAAAAACTGAACTTTTAACGTAACGTCACCAATAAAAACTGCTTGTCTGCGTAGTGTTCTATAAGCACTTTAATTTATGTTCATCCATTTCAATGTTGGCCATTTCGGACCACACTGTGCTAGATTTGTGTACAAGTTTTTCAAGTATGTATTAGAAAAAAAACTAAATCACGACCACCAAAACTGTGTTATGTATTCACAAAATTGTTGATTGTACTTATCAAATGCATTATTTGTGAAGGATGTGTTAGCAGATTTGAAAATAGGTTCAAATTTTGAGCAATAATTATTCGCAATAAAACAAATGCTGCTGAGTGCGAAGTCTATTCATATTTAGGTTTATATTCTAAATAAATTCGAGGGGCTGGTGTATTCTACGAGGTACATAATAGATTTTTTCCGTTACGTATTGAAACCATTTAAAAAACGTTCCGCGTGAGGCCTATTTTTTTATTTTGCATTTCTGTAGTAAATTAGACGATTGATTCGATCAAGTATAGCATTCAAAACTCTTGCATTGAAATTGTAGCGACTTGTTAAAGTCTGTGGGTAACTCGTTCCATAGATTGAACAACGGATTCATAAAAGAAAACCTCTGAGTTGGTTGATTAGTAGAATCTTGGCCTCAATGAATGATGCATTGAAAACCTCTGAGTTGGTTGCACTAGGTATTTTGGTTACAACTTGAACGCAATAAACGAATTCATAGAATAACCTCTGAGTTGGTTAGTATGTCACTTCTTGAACTCAACCTCTGTGTTGGTTGATAAGTTCAATCCTGGCTTCTATGAAATGCGAAAACCTCTGAGCGGGTTGGTAAGTCGCATAGTGGACTCAATAACGGATTCATAGAACAACCTCTGAGTTGGTTGATTATTAGAATCCTGGCCTCAATAAAGGATGCATTGAAAACCTCTGAGTTGGTTAGTAAGTTGCATCTTGGACTCAATAACGGATTCATAAAATGACCTCTGAGTTGGTTCATTAGTAGAATCCTGGCCTCAATAAAGGATGCATTTAAAACCTCTGAGTTGGTTGATAAGTCGCATTCTGGACTCAATAACGGATTCATACAAAAACCTCTGCGTTGGTTGAATACTAGAATACTGGCCTCAGCTAAAGACGCATTGAATCTCTGAGTTGGTTGGTAAATCGCATCTTGGTCTCAACAATCCTGGCGGCTGGCACACAAAAAAGAGACTAACAGATCAATACCATATGAACAGGAGCGGAACTGAGCAGGACACCAGGTTGAACAGCGACAAAACCGAGCTTGATTTTCAGCAGCAAATAACAGCCTTCATTCAAGTACACAAAGAAGAAGCATGAAATCACCGCAGAAACAATCAATACTTCCTTCAAGAATGCTGCATATCGAAGCATGTTGTCATTGTGATAAGTATATGAATACGATATGTATGAACATCGTTTTAATCATTGTTTTCTGTTATTTATTTTGCAAATTAAATGTTTATTAACATGATATTTTTTTTTCAGTGCAGAAACTGATGACAGAGATAACATAAAGAATTCGTCATGGACCACCATTTCTTGCTGCTGGGAGAATTAAAAACATGGAAGAAAATGTGGAAAATCACAATTTTGTATTTAAAAAAAAATATTGTAAATAATAGGGTTAAGAGTAGACAAGGGAGGCAATGTAGAGAATGAGAATAATAGCCAGGAATGCCAAACATTTCTTGTTTGGTAATGTAAATAGGTTATCAGGATAATTAGAATAGTGAGTAGGCTATGATTTTGTTCAGAGGCAGTTTTGTGACAGAAATTGTAGGAGATAGACGTAAAAAATAAAATTTAAAAAACGAAAAAAATAGTTTTATCCTTTTTGGACGCGTGCCTTCTGAATCCCTAATTCCGCGGACTTCGGGATTGTCCGCTGGGTCACGACAAGGAGCTGCTTCATTTTGAGATTTTTTTGTTCTTTTCATAAGTCTATCTTATGAAATTTTTCATAGCAAGCACGATCAATTTTCATAAGGTATTCTTATGCCATCCATAAGAATTAGTTATAGCAAATTTTCATAAGGTATTTCGATGAATTTCGCTAGTTTTTTTCGCTGAGTGCAGAAATGACTTAAAAAATTCTTCTAAAAAAACGAAAAAAACTTAAATGGGTTTTCTCAAAAAATCTTTCAATGGTTTTTTTTTCAGAAATACGTACGAGAATTCTTTCAGAAAATCATCTACGGATTCCTTCAGAAAGGCTTTCAGCGATTCGTTCAAGTATTTTCCCAGGAAATCCACCAGAGATTTGTTTTGGAATTGCTCTAGGGATTGCATTAAAAATCCCCATATGCATGTCCCCAAGAATTTCTTCAGAGATTCGTCCAGAAAATCCTGCAGAGATTCTAGCAGGAGTTTATACAGAGATTCCTTCGGAATTTCCTCCATAAATATATTCGCCATTTCCTTTAAGGATAACTCCGATAATTTCCCACGGACGCTTGGAAAAATATAATCAGACATATTTCCTAGAAATTTCTACCGAAATCCTATAGAAACATCTCAAGAGTTTATTTCTAGGGATCTTTTCAGACGCCTACCCAAGCGCCTACCTATGCGTTTCTCCAGATATACAGAATTTTATTAAGAAATTCATTCGCAGATTTCTCCAAGAATACATTTAGAAAATCCTCCAAGAATTTTATAAAAGAATTTATCCGGGTATTTTCCTATTATTATATGTTCAGTTCAAAATCGAATTAGCGACATTTTTTCTTTTACTTCTGCTGCTTTTGCCTTGCGTTAAACACAATGTCGGAAGTGCCGCGCTGTATTGTAGGTACACACAAGAATCTCACACAATATGGGTGGAACGGAAGACTTCCGACACAGACAAACAGACGTCTCACTCTACTCACTTCCCATCGTTTCACTTTTTAACGGATTTTTCAAATATTCCGTAGTTCGCTAACTGGCGGGTCTCCAGTTAGACTAGTGGTAAAGGCTATGGATCGCCAATTCGGAGACGGCGGGTTCGATTCCCGTTCCAGTCGGGAAACTTTCCTCGACTCGCTGGGCATAGTGTATCATTGTACTTGCCACACAATGTACAAACTCCATGCAATGGCAGGCAAAGAAAGTCCTTTAATTAATAACTGTGGAAGTGCTCTAAGAACATTAAGTTGAAGAGAGGCAGGCCAAGTTCCAGTGCGAACGTCGAGCCACAAAGAAGAAGAAGAAGAAGAAGTAGTAGTTCGCAAATCGCTCACTCATGGTGCTCGCATCGTTTTTGCTCCTGTTTGACGTTTGCTCACTACCGCCGTCTACTCAGTAGATTTGCATACCACAGCATAATTAGTATTGGGCGATTATGTTTTCGTGACGATGATTTTTATCGCATTTTCTTCCAAGTGACACGTCTGTTTGTCTGTGCTTCCGACTTCAATGCATGAATTGTAGGGAAAACGCTTGAACATCTACGAAACCAATATGATGACATCACTGACATCCAAAGCGCTCTGTCCCCATGGGACTGCAGATGAAGCTCGACAAGTGACCCATACTTTTTTCTGAAGGATGCAAGCACAGACAAACAGACGTAACACTTCGAACATTTTTCGATTCAAATCATAGTCACGAAAACATATTCGCCCAATGCTAAAAGGCCTATGTTTGGCCGACCACCAACTAGGTGGCGGTAGTGAGCAAACGTCAAACTCGAACAAAAACGATGCGAGCGCCACGGTTGGGCAGTTGGCCAACTATCAAATTTTGAAAAAGACCGTTAAATCGGTGTACGATGTGAATTATCAGAGTGTTACGTCTGTTTGTCTGTGATGCAAGGTTGTATGGCAAAGTGTAGCCTGCAAGCAACCAAGCCTTTGGAGCAAACCAAGCTTATATGGATTTACTTGGGATTTACCGTTTTTTAGTCTTTTTTCGATTATTTTTTTATAATTCGGCTTAGAAAAACTATTTTTTCTTGTGTCGCCCGTCAGATGGAGCCATCTATTTTTAGAGATTAACATGACGTTTCGCTAGATTTCTTATTGAAAAACTAGCTTTTTCCATACTTAATACTAGGTATGTAAAATTAAAAACATCGACGCAAAAATATAGTTTCACAAATCACTGCTTCAATTTGATACAGTAAAACGGGGAATCTTTAATAGTTTTTCAGCAAATTTCCTCAATAATTTCTCATGCAACAGTATTTTCCTTAGTTTTATATTTTTAAAGCAAGTACTGGGGTACCTGTTATCGATTGCAATTAAAACATTCGATAAATGTTTTTGACGACTTTTAATTTTTCATATGAGCAAGAATCACATTTTAATTTGAGGGTAACTTTGATAGTGCCCTGGGCTGCAAAACGGTGAGTCGAAAAGGAGAGCGTCCAACATAGCTCTGGTCCTCGCAAATTCCTACCTCATGCTTCCACGGGTCAAGCGAGGACAACGACCGCCAGCTAAGAGTTGTGTGCTTAGCTGGTAGTGCAGCCTGGGAACTGTTGTCCTTCTGACTTCAGCTAGATTGAGGAGGTATTATGTTTCCAGTTCAAAACCGAATTAGCGACATTTTTCTTTTACTTGCGCTGCTTTTGCCTTGCGTTAAACACAATGTCGGAAGTGGGGCGCTGTAAATATTGTACACCTGGTATTCTATACAGCGCCCCACTTCCGACATAGTGTATAACGCAACTTGCGTTACGCAAGGCAAAAGCAGCGGAGGTAAAAGAAAAAATGTCGCTAATTCGGTTTTGAACTGGAAACACAATACGATCCGAGCGTCTGCGGCTCAAACAGCTTCTGTTCCAGCGGCTGAGTAAGAAACGCTGCACCACGCCCAGCTAGATCCAAGGTGGTAGCCCCATCAGCGTGGTCGTCCCAGTGTTGGTTGGGACGTTAAACAGACCTGGCACGATGGCCCTGTGGCGAGATAGGAGTGTTGGCGTAGGCCCAATCATGGGCCCAATAAGCCACCCGTAAAAATCCCCATTGCGAATAACATAGGAGAAAATACGACTAGATATAATCGGCAAAGACCCACGCGACGAAATAAGAGGACTACGATTGGAAACTTGGAACATGGAATTGCAAGTCACTAGGTTTCGCAGGATGTGACAGGATAATTTAAGACGAACTACATCCCCGCAACTTTGACATCGTGGCGTTGCAGGAACTTTGTTGGACTGGACAGAAAGTGTGGAAAAGCGGGCATCGAGTGGCTACCTTCTACCAAAGCTGTGGCACCACCAATGAACTGGGAACAGGATTTGTGTTGGGAAAGATGCGACAACGTGTGATCGGGTGGCAGCCGATCAACGCAAGGATGTGCATGTTGAGAGTTAAGAACCGTTTCTTCAACTACAGCATCATCAACGTCCACTGCCCACACGAAGGGAGACCCAATGACGAGGAAGATGCGTTCTACGCGCAGTTAGAGCAAACATAGGCTTCGCGACTCCGAATCACAGAAACGACTGGTGCGACGGCGAATGTGAACAGTTGAAAAACGAGAAGAATGCAGCATGGGCGAGAATGCTGCAACACCGTACGAGAGCGAATGAGGCACGTTACAGACTGGCGCGGAGCAGGCAGAACTCAGGAGAAGGAGAAGGAAGTCCCAAGCAACACACGAGGGCATTAACAAGTTTCTATAATTTGTTTACAACTATATTGAAAGTTATGCCGTTTGAACCAACCGTCTTAATAACGACTGAATTGCAACGATAAAAGCGCAAGAGGTGGAGTCAATATAAAACATCTGTTCGTGTTATGAGCGGTTCTAGTTTGCAATCATTTTATAACTGAGATACAACTGACAGTCAACTTAAAAATTGGTAACCGATTCGATAACTCATCAACTAGTCATCGCATTCGTCATTGCTAGTGACCATGCATCGTTGCATCAGTGGCTTCGTTTCTGTACTCAATATTTAAGTGCACAAATATATTGAAATTCGGACTGAAAAAGAATGTTAAATTTGTATGCGGCTTCTGATTTAATGTGAAAGTATGCCTTATTGTAATATGCGTCCGCTCGTATCTCTCGCTGGCTAACTATCTGTCAAAACCATCCAAGGTGTTTCATGACATCAGGTATACACCCCTTTCACGGAGACAAATTTCGTTCGTTTGAAACAAAAATATTCATGTTTATTCAGTAAACTGATAAAATATTTAAAACTAAAATATTAATTTTTAAAACAAACTCAATTACATATTGATTTCTCCAATACCCATTGAAGTGCCCCCCGTTCCGCCGTCGAGAACATAAACAAAACTCTCAAGTTCCAGCTGCATCACCCAACAAGATTTCCTCTTGCAAAAAAGGCAAGTTTCACCAAAAGTTTCCACGAAATCCCATTGATTTCGGGAGCGTATGTTATCTACATGATGTTGGCATTGAAAGTGCCACGCGGGAAGTGGATTTTCCTACAGAAGGAAATAATTCTGTAAATTTGATTGGAAAACAAATATTTCCGTAGGGCCGACCTGCCACAAAAAAACAAAAAATTTTATATTTGTTTCTAACATAACCAGTCAGAAGATACATGTTTGTTTCAAAAATGGATTGAATTTGCTTCAAATGTGACGTTCGATTTGCTCCAAACAGTTTTATTTTTGTTGCCAGAACAAATTGACAATTTATTTGAGTTTACCTGAAATATGTTTGATTTTACCATGCTTTTTTCTGCGTGTTAGATCAAGGTTTATCAATGCTTGTCAGGTAGGCTTGTCTAATACACTACAATCCCTCCTTTGAAATAAAAATGCAAATTAGTTTACAAAGTTTGGTTTTATTGCGATAGTCTTCATCTTCAATCTATGAACATCAATATGGCACGTAGTCTTGATATTTCATCGGTGCATTTCGCGTTCGCTTCATTGCTGATGATCTGCGTGAAGTTGTAGGCTGATCTGTTGAGTCTTGCGATTCTGCTTCAGGTTCAGCTTCACACTGGGTTATCGTAGGCCTAGGATCTGGAACATCTGGCGAATCCATAACATCGTCTGGATTATCTTGAACGGGTTCGGGTTCTGCAATCCTTTTCAGATGAGCTGCGCTGCGTCTGTATTGTTTACCGGTGAGCTTCGACTGGATAACAGTATCCGTTCCTTCTTTACGCTTAACAACAAACTCCTCGTTAGCAAAATCCGTATCCAATTTGTTTGCCTTGCGCATCCGTTTAGCGAGCACGGTATCACCTAGCTGTATCTCACTTTCCTTAGCATGCCGTCTTTTATCGCTGTACTCTTTCCCCTTTTCTTTGATGGCAGCATCTCTATCACGAACTCCATCATCTTCCAAAAAATTCGAAATTGTTGGGAGCTTGCTTTTAAGTTGGCGACCAAACATTAACTCTCCTGGAGCTTTGCCCGTGGTTGGATGCTTCGAAGAATGATATGTTAGTAGGTACAGTCGTAGTTCATTCCTCCAATCTTTTCCGAGCTCCTGTGAAATGCGTAATCGCTTCAAGATCGAGCGATTTTGGCGTTCAACCTCTCCGTTGGATTGAGGCCAGTACGGGATGGTATTCAGCAGCTTAATGCCATTAGTTGAGCAGAACTCCCGAAATTCTTCACATTCCGAGCTTATCTGCGGTGCATTGTCAGCTTTCAAGAAAGAGGGAATCCCGTACCGACTGAACATGATCATCAACTCTCGTGTAACATCTTTCGTGGTTGTTGTTTGCATTTCAACGACCTCCATATAGCGACTATAGCAATCAACTACGACTAACAGATGTTGCCCTTCTGGCAGAGGCCCTAAGAAGTCAAGTGCTAGTGTTTGCCAGGGGGATGAAGGAAGACGACTACGGTTCATTGGCTCTGGGGGTTCAGGTGCAGTAACTAAAGTGCAACCTCTACAACGTTTGACGAACCTTTCCACTGCCTGATCCATCTTAGGCCACCACACATTGGATCTCAGATGACCTTTCATCATCACAATACCAGGATGACCCTCATGAGCTGTATTTAGAACCTTCTCTCTCAATTTTACGGGTATGACGATTCGATCGCCGCGAAGTAATACGCCCTGGAAATCACATAACTCATTCGCAACTACCCTGTACTCTATTGGCAAGTTTTTCACATCGTTGTCCTTCAAAACTTCTAGCACCTTAAGAATCTCATCGTCTACTTCTGAAGCTTGTACTATTTCCTTCCAAGTCAGTGCTGTACAGTTTGCAGCCTGCATGACCACTTCTCGAACAAATATTTCCTCAGAAGGGTCGAACGCCTTTGGCTCCTGGACGGATAAGCGAGAAAAAGTGTCGGCAATGTTTTCATTACCTGGGACGTGTACGATATTATAATCGAAAGTTTGCAATCGCAAAACCCACCGTTCAATGCGTGCACAGGGTTTTGACCGCTTAGAAAACAGGAGTTCAAGAACTTTACAGTCAGTTAGAATATCGAATCGCCTGCCGAAAAGATAATACTGGAACCTTTCCACACTCCAAACAACAGCTAACGCCTCCTTCTCGGTTTGGCAGTAACGTCGTTCGGTTTCAGTCAACGATTTAGAAGCGAAACAGCCCACGGTTTGTCATGAAGGTCGTAACGTCTCGGGATTCCTCCGCTAACTCAATCTGCAGGAACGCTTCGCGAATGTCTAATTTACTCCAAATTGTTCCTCTTCCCAATCGCGCCATGTAGTCTTCCACCACCGGCATCGGATGATGTTCACGGAGGACTGCTTCGTTCACCCGCCGAAGATCGAGGCATAATCGCGGCTCACCGTTTGCCTTCCCTACGACGACCAGCGGTGACACCCAGCTAGTGGGGCCTGTTTTATGTTCGATGATGTCACGCTGCAATAGTTCGTTGATTTTGTTCGCAACTGCTTCCTCCAACGGCAACGGAATACGGCGCATCGGTTGGAAAATTGGACTAGCATCAGGGTCCATACGAATATGTGCCACAATTCCTTTTATTTTACTGAACGGCTGTAGAGGGCTCTCGACACGATTGATGTGCAAGCCAACCTGCAAAACTCCCAGTCGTTTTGCTGTCTGGTCTCCAAGGAGGCAACGTTGCCCACCCTTGACAACGAGGAACTCAGCTTGAGTGGTCTTTACTCCGGCGGTAATGTCAGCAACGAAGGATCCCAGAATGGTCAACGGATTATTGCTGCCATACGCCATCAGTACACGGTTACTCCCTTTGGTCGACGACTTCACCGAAACTTGACTATCCTTCATTTTGATCCACGCTGTCTCGCTGATCAAATTGGCATCCGCGCCCGAATCCACCAGCATCTCTGTTGGAATACCACCGACAATACAGGTAAGTGTGTTGGATTCGTTTCCCGAGTAAAAGGCATAATACACCTTGTCGGGTGCCGCAGTTTCTTCGCATTTGGTCGCTTTTTCGATGGCTTCGTGGTTGACACTCTCGATCACTCGAATCTGCTTCTTCTCCGATGCTTCTGTACGTGCTGGCTTTCGTTTGCGACACAGCTTCTCGAAATGCCCGTAGCTTTTACAGCTGTGGCATTGCTTCCCACGTGCCGGGCACGCCAACGAACTTGATAGATGTCCTTGTCGACCGCAATTGAAGCATGTCTTCGTCAATCTCATCTTGCTTGAAGTGGTTTTTACCGCAGCGAACCGATCCCGACTTTGTGAGGCACTGTAAACGTTTCCCGTTGAAGGAGGTTCCGATTGGGTGGTCGTTATCTCCACCAACTGCTGATCCACGCCTTCTTGAGCAATTCCGAGAGCTTCGATGTCCGCAAACGACAAATCCTTCAACAATATCATCCTGCGCACATCGTTCGAAGAACACCCCTCGACAACGGCATCCGTCAAATGAATGGATTTCAAAACCTGCTCGATTTCTGCACCATATTTTTCGAACCCGCACTCGGCCACTTGCTGCTTCAGACGGATGACGAAATCTGCAAATCGCTCACCGGGGTTCTGCTTCATTTGCCGGAGCTTCTTTCGTTCGGAAGTACTTTGATGTCTTGGCTCGAAGAATGCGTCAAGTTTTTCGATCGCCGCATCATACCATCGAGGAATCAAAGTGACCAGCGGGACGTGATCGTGATCTTCCAGGTTTTTGAAAACCGTCTGCAGTGCCGAACCACCTAAGTGCAACATCTTTGCACGCATAACTTTTTGGTCCGTTACGCCGTAGGCCGCAAAATAGCACTCTAATCCTTCCTTCCACGCTTTCCATTCTCGAGCCAGCTTGCTGGCCTCGATTCTATCGCACCGGAAAGTTGGAACAGCCCGCGAATCATCCATCTGAAATACAACAATACAGATACAAAGACGTTCAGTATCAACAATTTCGTACTGTTCAAATATCAACTGGCTGTTTTAGTAGTAGAACACTGATTTGTAAACAAAACCGTATCAATATCGCCTACTTCTGCGACTACAAACACCGACCTAACCTCACTTGTTTGGCCATGAAGCTTCATGACGCCAACTGCTCTACTACTTCGTCTTCACATAACCTATTTCGTGAAACCCAGTTTTCACCTAAATCAGAATACTTCCGATTTTCAGGATGCATGATCATTCCGGGAAATCCCAAGGATTTCCGCCTACTCCTGGAGAATGCTTCCATTCTCCCAAACTTTGCCCCCAGAAGAATTCTAAAAATTCTCGCTAATTTAACAGGGGAAGTCCTTCCGACTTCCGCCTACGCCAGAGAATCGCCCGCATTCTCACAAAGTTTGTCACGGAGAATTCAGCCCAATTCTCGCGTCTGCTGGATCATGCCCAATCCTCCACTTGAAACTCCACCGCAAGTGTGGTTTAGTGCGAAAAACGTTCGTGCCCCAACTTTTTCCGACATGAAAAAGTTTTCTCATATTTACCTTCAGTTTCCAATTTATCTTCGCCGCCAATTGTAATATGCGTCCGCTCGTATCTCTCGCTGGCTAACTATCTGTCAAAACCATCCAAGGTGTTTCATGACATCAGGTATACACCCCTTTAGATCAAGGTTTATCAATGCTTGTCAGGTAGGCTTGTCTAATACACTACACTTATGATTCCATATTTCTCACGCCCCTTAGTGTACATGTCATGTTGGGAGTGCAAATTTATGCAATTTGTGATGAAAATGTACGCCATGCTGCTTTTACTGAGTACATTTTGGCAGCCTATTCAATGCTCTCATAGAAAGCTGAAAATATACTATTTAAAATTGAAAATCCTCCACATCGAAGTTATTTAAGCACGGTTTCCTCAATAAATAAATCAAAATATAATGTATGAAAATTAATTAATTTGAAATTTTCAACAATTATGCTAAACTAGCTGTCCCGGCAAACTTTGTCTTGCCAATCTTGTGGTGGTTTGACAGCTTTTGAGCTAATTCAAGCAACGCACTCTAGATTGGTTTAATTTCGATCGAGTGGATTTTCTTCCCAGCTCATGCAAAGTCAATACTTCATCATTTTTCTTACTTTTTCAGATGATTTTCGTAAATTTTTTTGCATATAAACACAGCCACCATGAATACGAATCAAACTCTGCATAAACCATCCTGATCGGTTCACCCGTTCTTGAGTTTTGTTGCCTCAAAGATACTTCAAACTCATTTATATATATATAGATTAAAATAAAATAACATGGTAAATTTTCATGTGCATTAAGGTTAACCTAAACAACAGAGTGTTTAGACTCTAAGAAAAATCTAAACCTAATAATATAAATACGACACTAAGTCATTTTCTTCTGATTGACCCTAGGCCCAGTTTCCATTGCGTACTGTGCAAAATGATAGGACAAGTATTAATGGTCAAGTAATGATTCCGCATCAAAATTACTTGAGCAGTTCGCAGACGGCAAAGGAAAAATTATAACACTCAAATCAAGGAAAGAAGCAATTTATTATTTTTATTGTAATAATAATAGAACGATTACCGACATGCAGGTCGGCCGAGTCTTCGGGAATTGTTCCGTTTTCAATGAACCGATGATCAATCATTTCAAAGGATTTTGAGCCCGTTTGCCTCGAAGCTACGGTCGTTCCGCGTCGTCTTGTTGGGTGGCGTTATTAAAGTTGACCGATACAAACAAAGCCACAGCCTTGGCCACATCATCCAGCCCGTCGTCATTTTCATAGTGGGTAAAGTTTCCGTATGACGGAATGTTCAAATAAACTGGTAAACCCGTTCTCATTTCTCCGTTGGTCTTGGCGGTGCCTTCTGGCTGGTATTGTACTTCTGATGTTGCAATTCTTGCTGCTGCTGATGCACATCCTAACGCGTTCAGAAAATACAACATCTCATGATCGTCATCGATGACGGAACGTCACCTAGCGGCTTCATCCGGGTCACATAAGCACTGGGATGACCACCGGATTACTCCGCTTCCAGATGCAGCAAATGGTGCTCCTCGGAGGAACTCTTTCTAATCACCGGATGACCAGCATTCGTTGTGTGTTTCACTGCAAGCAAAAAGTACTAAGTTTAATACATAGATTGATTTAGAGATCTATAATGGATGGATTGTTCACACTTACCTGCAGCAGTTTTGGTTTTTTGGCAGTATTTATGGTCGCAAAACTTTTTTTACCATACTTTTCGCAGTTTGCGCCCCTCCTGTCAAAAGTCTTCGTTATGTTCTAAGTTAGTTCCAAGTGTAACAAGATTATAACAGTCAACATAAATGTTTTGGTTTTTAATTGGTTGTAACTGAGATTGGTTGCAACAAGCAGATGTATCTCAGTTATAAATTGGTTCCGCAAGTTTCGACTATCGATGACGTTTATATTGATCTCATTAGCAGTTACAAACATGTTATAACTGAGTGTGGCATGAACGACAGGTTTTTAATAGGTTTTAATATAGGTTTCACATTTTTTAATATTCAGAATCCGAATGAAAACATCCGGAATCACATTATAACTTTTTAATAACTCATTGTTTCATGAAAACTCATTTGCAACTTGTTTGCAACGACGATCATTTCTAATTAAGTTGCAGGTGCTACTTGGGGTATTACCGGAGGAAGGTTTCGTGTGTCCATCTACAAAAAGAGTGACAAGTTGGATTGCGGGAACTACCGCGTGATCACACTACTGAGCGCTGCCTACAAGATACTCTCCCAAATTTTATGCCGCCGTCTGCAAACTTATTTTCATTGTTTATGGGTAGTACGCAGATCGCACGAAATTTCTTGACCTATCTCAATGCGTGAAAAATTCAGACAAGGAATCGCTCAAGAAATAATAAAGCGTCGCTTTATTCCGGATCTTAGGGTCTGTGTCAATTTGCGAATTAAAATTAATTTTCACTTAAACTTGACAGTTCGATAATTATTTCCTTAGGAGAACTGTCAAGTTTAAGTGTTGAACTGTCAAATTTAAGTGAAAATTATTTTTAATTCGCCAATTGACACAGACCCTTAGTACGGAGCTGAAACCAAACGTCAAATCAAATGGGGTTTGCTGTGTTAAAGTTCTTGACCATTCTGGTCACGATTAAATGATGCACTGAACGAAAATTACTTGAGCGATTCCGTTTCAAGTGCATACCTCGCATTAAGATAAAAACAGAAGAAGGACTTTCGAAGAACAGTGAATATGTTACAAGCGTTGTCATTGGGATTTTCCTAAATCCAACAAATTCTTACATTTAATATTAGCTTAGAGTATCTCATACCTTACAGTACAATCATTTGTGTTCTTCAATGCTTGTTGAATTTCTTGTTCCTATATAACCATCCAAATATTACCAAACTTCATACATGAAGTGAGTGCACGGGAGTTAGTTGAAGCTATCAAGAGGGACCGTTTCTCAAGCTCCAAAAAGTGTGAAAAGGTATTTCAGCTCATTACTTGGATATCTTGTTATCAAAGTCTTGGGATTTGCATGTTGGTTGGTCAAATTTGTATTACAATGTTTAGAAATAGTATATATATTCGTTTAGTAAAGGTATATATTAGCTTTGTGTTCTGGGGTAAAAATCAAAAGGTTTCTATCAAAGTTCTGATAAGATGGTTACATTTTCAAAGGGCATGGTTTGTATTTTTACGATAACGATCATATTTTCATAGCATTTGAAGCATCGATTCGAAATAGGCAATTCTTGTTTGGTTGTGATGGTATTATGTGTGAGTAAAGCGATGAATTAAATTTTATTTGAGTAGCATGCATTTGATTTGAAGAAAATAAAAAAAATCATACAGAACCAGGGATTAAGCCTCGATATCGAAATAGTCTGATTATGTCAAGACACTATATTTTTATTTTGGAGGTTTAGGTTAATACAAGGTAAATAACAATCAATGTAATTTGTATTCATTGGTCTCGTCAGGTGATAAATAGATTTATGAGCTCTACTATAAACTTTTTAGCTATGGAGAATGTTTTAGATGCTGAATGACGTTTTGATGACGAAGTTTTTAATCTGTTGAATTTGTGGATGATGATTTACAATATTGAAAGATCGAATTTGCGTAACTGTTTTATTTGAGTGCTGACTTCAAATAATAACTAAATACGTAATTTTATGTCTAACGATGATGGATGGATTGTTGTGTTTCTTTTCTTGTGTTATCGCTGAATAAAAACTATTCATGCACGAATGGGCACTTTCCAGTGTTGTTTAAATACTATACGCCATGATAGTTGAAAGTTGTTGAAATCCAAAGCTGTGAAGTTGAGGTAATGGTCTACTAGACTATGCCACTCCAACCATCAATATGAATACCGACAAGAGTGTTTGTTTGTTTATTTCCGCGGATTTTAACCTTTTATGGGTCATTTATCCCGTGACAAGAGAGCCAGCCTGGAAAATTAGACTAGAAGAAGAAAATGCCTACATTTCGTTGAATTTATTTTGAATTACTTTCAAGTTCTGTACAAACATGTGGAACTGAGGGAGGGAACCGATTTTTTAAAGATAAGAAACCCTGTAAGATTTGCGATGTAGAATCATCAATGCCAGCAAGTCATTAACATTGCAAGAGAAGAATTAGGAAAAATATCGGAACGAATATTGTATTATAGTAGTATTAGTACTGTAACAGTAACAACTTCTTTTCGAGATTCGAAGGTAAGGATTACCCTACTAACAAAAGTAGCTGCATAAAAGCTTATGGAGCAAACGCTTTCGGAAGAAAGCTTGTTTAAGCTCTTATACAGCAAAAATGTTAGTTGGGTAATCTTTAAAAGTGCGCAATAATGCGAAACTTGAGAAAACTCCCTCCATATATATAACACATTTTGAATTGATTATTTAGTAAATAGGATATAACAGGCCCGTGCACAGAAAAGGCGACAAAGGAAGAGTTTTCCCAAATTTCGGCCAAGGGCGGAGGGGCGCCTGGTGTATGCAACATCGGCAATGAGAGGGGTTTAACCCCCAAAACCCCTCCCTTGTGCACGGGCTTGGGATATAATATCTCAACTTCACAGCCTGATTTTTTTTATTTGTTCTCTCTGGTTTGCTCAGCCAAGTATTTTTTTACCATGAGCAAGTTTCAAATTATTGCTTCCAAATGTGCAATACAAATGTTTGTTGCTGTTTCAATTTCTACAGAATATGACAAGAAATCTTTTCTTTTGAGCCGTGTAACAGTTTTGTTTATAATATTTGTAGAAGTTGTCGACATAATAATAAAATTAAGAAAAAAAAATGACAAATTAAATTGTTATGATAGGTAACTATCATAAAAAGAAAGTACATGTAAAAAAAAACAATCGTTTGTATTGAGAAACGAAAAATAAATGAAACAATCGAGAAATACATCGTACTAATAATATTAAAACAAATTCCTTTCTTTAGTATTTATAGCTTCGGGCACAGCCAAATGACGTACGTAATGACCTTTCATAGAGATTAAAGTTTTCAGCAAATAAAAAACCAATAAACTTCTATCATACCCAAACCTATACCAATTTTTCGCATTTCATATAAGCAGAAACCAAATCACCGTTGGGGTGCCGTTTTTTTCTTATTTTTCCCGGTAGCGGAAACATCATCCAACAACAGTCACGCTGCTTACAATTACTTTTGATCAACAAGTTTTAAAATTAACAACAAGCTCCTATCTACGAATATTGTTTCAGTTTTTATGCTCCTTCTCTGATTTATAAATTCTTTCCTTTGCGCATTTGTCACGTTTTATCATCTCGCGGGCTCGAGAGTTTATTATACAAACGCATCATCGGAGAATAACCATTCGTAGCCGTCGGCTGACTGGACTGGACTGGTAGTTTTTTTTTCAACTTTTATTATTCTGTGTCTACATCATATGCAATGCTCAACTTTGAAAGCTCATGCTCCGTTTGTAAAAAAATGTCCTGCCTCGATAGGTCCACTTTGTAATATACGCTGCCATCTCCATCGTACATGTTTGCATATCGTTTCGTTTTTTTTCATATTTAGTATTGTAAGCTACGTTGTATCTTCTCTTTTGGCAAATCCCTTGTAGGATTTTTAATCTTTGCATTATTAATTAATATAATTTAGTATCATGGATCACAATTCACTTCGCATCGATTATTGAATGTTTTGCAATAATCTCCATAAAATTAGTTTTGATTATCAAACGACAACAAAGTTGAACTGAAAGTGCTGAATCAAACTAATGCAACTATTCGACTATATGTTAATCCGCTTTGTTCTCATCTGCACGGTTCTGTGAAACGGAACGAATGTAGGTATGGGTATCCAGCAGCAGAAACGCCCGGCCATTCAATTACTGTATGTTGCAGTCTTCCGTGCCAGATGCATTCTGTATTTGTTGTTTGGTTTTCCGGGACGATCTTCGGATTAAGGATCTGTGAAAGTAAATATTTAATCAATTATGGAATTACTTCGGTGTGAACTCACTGTGATGATATGGATTCCTTGAATTTCTTTTTTATCCTTTGTATCAAGAGAGAATTAATTAATAATGGGGGTCCAGGTGAGAATGATTCTGGCTTCACCAACTAAGAAACATTTTAATGCTAGGTACTGGAATTATTTCTCTGTCAAATTCAAAGAAGAGTCTCGTGGACTCTTATCGTCGAAACGAGTGATCCGTAGTGCTATTCTATGTCGGTAGCCACACGGCAAAGCCCCGACTGTATAGTGTATAGGCTATCCTAAACGTCTTAAACGGTCTTTTTAAAGGGAACTCAAAGTGATAACATCAACTATACAATATTTCTACAGTGAACACTGTCATAGACTGCTAGCGTTTTTCAAAGTTGATTTCTGAAACGGAAGGAATGAAAATTACCATCTGCCATTTAACATGGATATCATAGACATCAACAACCATGCGCCTCCATGGCTTCTCGTACGCTCATTATAGGCTAGGTCGCTATATGCGTTAGACATCATTGCGTGGGAAAGAACCAAAAAAATCCAGTGTTGGCTAAAAAGCTCAAGTGGTTTACTATTAAAACTAAGGATTAAAATTCAAATCATCACAATGTGTATAATCCAAAGCTGTAATTCAAGGAATCCATAGCATATGACAAACCCACAAGTTCTCCCAAAAACAATTACCTTGATCTTGGCTTAGACTTTGGATCGCTCGTTGACGGTTCACTGCAGCCGGCTGCCAAATACGACGTTTCTTTAGTCTTCTCACAACCAATGGACGGACTTCCGAGTCTTGATTTTGCTGGTAAAACAAGGGGACAATCAATTAGACTGCGAGCGCTGCTGGGGGAGGATGTTTCCTCTCTTTACCTTTACTACTGGCACTAACATAAGCTGACGAACGCCTTTTCAACCCCGACGACGAGTCTGTATTTCCATTGGCCGGAATGATGCGGGACAGCGATAGGAATGTTCTGAAAATGTCGGTTATACTCACGTCGTCCTTCGCGGAGCACTCCATCACCTTCACCCTGTGAATAAGAATAGGGAAATTTAGTGCTAAGCACGCAACAGAGTGTACGACAAGAGCTCTTTAATCAGAGTGGTTGCCTCTGTAGTAAATTTACGAGATGATGAAATTTTCTAATGGTAAGCAACACTGATGGTAATGAAATTAGGGCCTTAAGCTGATTGGTTCAAGGTGATGGTGATGCAGGATACTGGTTATATGAAGCCAGTTATCAAGCTGAATATTATTCATTATGGCAGAAACTTGTAAACTGTATTGGTAAAATATCTTTTCATTCGTTTTTCAGTCTGACTGCATGGCAAAGTCGTAAAAACAAACAAAAAATCAGCCTGAACTTATTTTATAGTGTACGATTTTACCGCACGTTCTTCAGAACAGTCCAAGAACAAGTTTCCTTTTTTTTTCTTCAATGTAGCGTACAATATGAAGTTTTAATTTTCCAGGCTTCTTGTTCGCTTATACCTCCAGATTGACCACGAAATTACTTACTTATCATCGTTTTGTTTCAGTATAAGCATAACGCTTGCTGCCCAGAATCAGCGTAAATTGAAAAAAAAAAATAATGTTCGTTATATCAAGGGTAAACGTACCGTTTATAAAGAAGTAAAAAAAATAACAAAAAAAAGCTTTCTCGTGAAAACTAATGTTTCTCATGGTTTTGTAGATATCACCGAAACCTTGGATTTGTGATCCTTTTCACGTAAATCCTCGATACTAGCATAAAAATAATTAATTGAATTCTGCTTCTCAAAACAACTATGCTACCTAGAACAGAGAATACAATACCGTAATCCGGGGTCAAATTGATCACTTTAAAACAACTTTTGCAGATAACATCAGTGGCAATACAAATATTGGCAAAAGAATTTCTGTAAAATCAGTATCCAGTGGATCTTCATGGAACCATGTGACAGAATGTTGTGCAACAAATTTAAACTTTGAGTTAAACCACTCCAAAAATCAAAAAAATTTAAATGCCACTTTGAAGCGAAATTGATCACTATACAATTAAGCATCGGTTGGAAAGGAAAGTTTCCTTCTCCGCTTAATTTTGCTCTTCTAAAACCGAATAACGCGTTTAAAATCTTACAACTAGTGAATTTGGTACTTTAAATGCAAAATTGAATTTTGAAATTTCCCCCTTAAACGCCTGAAGGTAGGTAATTTCTTTTGAAATAAGAGATTTCTATCACAATAAATGACTGTTTATTCATAAAATGGACTTTTTTTTAACTATGTCATGTTCTGATTAGCTACATAACTTCCCAACCAAGGCTCCACAAAAATGGTAAGACAGAGAATTTACGAGAAGTCCTATTAGCAATCGATTGTTTAGTAGTAATGATTTCAGCTAAATGGGAAATACATTGCAAATTCCTTAAAAAAACATGGCAAACATAACTTTTTTTTTCAAAAAAAAAAATAAAGTCTACACTCATCTCTAGACATCTACGAACCAGATGACGTAAAAAGTTTAAGATCATTACGACGCTTAAGAGTTCCTAGTATGGAATTACAATTTAGTACCCGAATGATCAATTTCGCCCCGCTGATCAAATTGACCCCGGTTTACGGTACCGCAAATTACACTAGTCTACAGCATTTTTGAACTCGGCAAGCTGATGATCATTTTTGCTGTAGAATCATGCCCTGAGTTCGAAAACGCGAAGGAAAACAAATACAGTAGAGGGGAAATTTTTACGACTTTTCATACAAGGTTCATGATTTAAAATCGATTTTTGTTCTATTTTAAGCAAAGTCGCTCACTTCAAACATCTCATTCTCGATCATCAATGCTCCGATTTAGCTAATTTTTTTACTGTAACTCGCCTACATATGATATGTCAAATAAACAACTAGAAAGAATTTTTAAATTGTTTTTATCTTATTGAAAAAAAAAATACATTTCTTCATATATTTTTAGAAATTTTGCTAATATTTATTTATTTGACTATGTCTTCAGCAGTAGCTGTACAGACAGCTGTACAGTGGCCAGTCAATGCTTTGACCAGAATGCTGCTATTCTGCTTTGACAAATTTGTAAGATACTTCGCCACCCTTGGAGATGGCTCAGCACTATACAATTTGGTTTGACGACATGACTCCAAACTATTCCAGTATTGTCCGTGTTGAGTGGCAGCCCAGGTGTGAATCTGAAGCTTTACCCAACACTTCGATATCGGAATAGCTGGCTCAGGGCCAATGAAGTCATGTGATGCTCCAGTGCGAGCTAACTCATCAGCAAATTCATTTCCAGTGATGGAAGAATGGCCAGGTACCCATACAAGGTGAACAGCGTTTGCTGAATTCAGCTCCTCGATTTGAGTTCGACAAGCGATAACTACCTTCGACCTAGAGTTGGCCGAAGCAAGTGCTTTAATAGCAGCCTGGTTATCTGAACAGAAGTATATTACTTTGTCCATTACGTGCTGCTGAAGTGCTGATTGCACTCCGCGCATAAGAGCAAAGATTTCGGCCTGAAAAACGGTGCAGTGTCTACCAAGTGAGTAAGACTGATACAGCCTTAGCTCACGAGAATATACGCCAGCACCTGCTCGACCTTCGAGAAGGGAGCCATCAGTGTAACATACGATGTCGTCTGAAATACTTCTTTCCAAATAACCAGATGTCCACTCTTCCCGGGAAGGGAATTTCGTGGAAAATGTCCTATATGAAAAATTACAAGCAATTGTAAGATCACTTGGAGCAAGGACAATTTTGTCCCAATTCACCAAAAGTGGAAACAACGAGGTGTGTGTTGATGTGCGGTTCACAGGAGTTTCCTCTAGTAGACCGAGTACCCATAGACGGTAAGTGCAAGAAAGTGCTTCTTGTTTGAGATGAATGTGTAGTGGAGCAACGTCAAAGAGAACTTCGAGCGCTGTCGGGGCAGTTGAAGAGAACGCTTCAGACATCGCCATTAAGCCATCCTTTGGAGATAGCCTAACTTTGATTGGACCGTTCTCATTTCGCCCTTTTGCCACCACACAAGACATTCATAGGCCAATATTGGCCGTACAACAGTTGTGTAGATCCTTTCGATATACTTGGGTTTTAGACCCCAAGTTGTACCAAAGGTTCGCCGGCATTGCCCGAAGGCCATACAAGCTTACTTGATTCTGAACTCAATGTGAGGTGTCCAGGAAAGCTTGGAATCAAAAATGACTCCAACGTACTTTACTTGTTCAGTCACATCGATTTCAGAATCAAAGAGACGCAAAGGTCGAACGCCATTACGGTTTCGCCTTTCCGTAAAAGGCACAATAGATGTTTTACTCGGATTAACCGAAAGGCCATATTGGCGACACCAACCCTCAACCACCTGAAGGGCGCTTTGCATCAGATCGAAAAGGGTGGTGATACACATACCAACTAATAATGCTAGGTAGTCGTCGGCAAAACCATGAGTAGGAAACCCGCTATTATTGAGTTGCCTTAATAGCGTATCTGCTACGAGATTCCACAAAAGCGGTGACAAGACTCCCCCTTGGGGGCACCACAAATACTCAATTTCCTAATCCCTGCTAGAAGAGTTGAGCATTTGATGCATTTGATGAATCCAATTGGAAATCACTGGAGATATACCATGACTCCCTGCGGCTTCCAATATGGCATCGAAAGGCACATTGTCAAAGGCACCCTCGATATTTAAGAAAACACCCAAACAAGATTGCTTTTAAGCGAATGCTTTCTCGATATCGTAAACAACCTTGTGTAAAAGAGTCACAGTGGACTTACCAGATTGGTAGGCATGTTGGTTCACATGAAGAGGCACGTTGGCGAGATGAACATCACGGATGTGATGATCCACAATGCGTTCTAAGCATTTCAGAAGAAAAGAGGTCAAGTTATAAGTCAGAAACTCTTTGCTTCTTCATACGACGCACGACCCACTTTCGGAATAAACTTCACAGTAATATCACGCCAAGATTTGGGAATATATTCTGTAGCAAAACTGCAAACAAGTATTTTTTTCAAAACATGTTTGAAATAATCAAATCCCATATGAAGCAAAATAGGATAAATCCCATCTGCCCCAGGAGATTTGAAAGGAGCAAAGCTATTAAGTGCCCACTCAATCGATTCTATAGTTACAATACTCCGAGCCGAAGCCAGGGAATCGTAACTACACGAAAAGACATCAGGATCATCCGAAGATGTAATATCAACACATCCAGGGAAGTGTGTGCTGAATAAGCATTCCAGAACTTCCTCATCAGAGGAAGTCAGACCGCCATGGCGCGCCATTTGGCAAACGAAGTTCGTTCCCTCGGCAATCCTTAGATTTCGCAAGGATTTTATTCGACTGACTTCACTCAAACTGGAAACATTTGTAGAAAGGTTTTTCCAGCCGGATCGTTCAGCAGACCGGAGAGCTTTCCTGTAGGCCTTGCGAGCCGATCTGGAAGCCTCCGAACCAGCCGAACGTCGTCTGTTTCAATTCTTTCAACAGTGTTCAACAATTAAAAAAATTCTCTAAAGGATTGTTCTGACCAAAGAGCGTCCGATGTCCAGGGATCCAAAACGACAACCGTTGACGGGTACGGCGTGCAGGTACTAAGAAGTTAGCTTGTTCCAGTAGTGAAGGGCAGTCGATTCGGTTTGTTACAATATCGTAAGCAAACATTCTTTGCAGGAATACTCGTCGATCTTTGAGGGATTCAAGTTTGATCAATTGGGGCCGCTGCTCCCTAAAACTCGCCAATATCTTGAATTTCATCAATCTGACGGATAACCTGCATTCAGATGATCAAATGGTATTATATTCAACTCTTAATTTATGGAAAAAGATTAAACATTGGTTAAACAAAACGCATGATATTTGAATTTTAGTTAATTCCATGTGTTAAAAAGTGAACTAAAACTTAAAAACTGTTTTACTTTAAAAAAAATTGAAGCGCGGTTTCGAAATCAGCGCTCAATTGTGCTTCAAAAATGTTGATCGTTGGCAGAAGTTCACGACTTTCGTTTTATTTTGTAAACTAGTGTTATTATTGCAGGAATATTGCCACAACGACCTATACAAATCAAAAGAATACCTGGAAAATTTGTAATTAGACGACCCAGAGTGTTGATTAATTGATTACACTTGGTTTATTTTCCAAATTAGTAAAACAAAACGCTTACTGGTGCGATTGGAGCCCACGACTCCTAGTTTGCTAGATCGGTACATTAACCAACTAAACCACAGTACAGGTTAAAACTCTACAGAATAGAAAGCCAAACAGATTCCAAGCCATGGATACTTCCTTTTACATTTTTATCTCCCGTTCGGCTTAGATGGCAATCTTTTTCACCAGTGCCATATAATATATCAATAGAAAGTTCATCGATTAAAATTTCGTATTATTTTTTTTATTTTTAGTGGAAACAAATGCTTACTCTTGAAATTCAACTGAAAGTCCTTCTAGTAATTTTTTTGAACACTTGTACTTTATAAACTTATTAAGGAATGCTCCCAAGATAAGATCCGTACAATGCGCAAAGATTAGCACCACTTGTAGAAAGAACAAGTTTTTGAGTTTTGCTTTTATTTTATAATGGCGCTCTATAGAATATTTCATTCGTGAATGTTTTTTTAGGAGAATTAATAAACAAAATATTATATACAGAGTAGGGTGGCCCACACTTATATGATAAACGAAAATTTCGAAAAATGCCAAGTCTTACCTCCTAAATCAGTTATTTTGGACTCCCAGAAGCTACGCACAAAATTTGAGCAAAATCGGTTGAGCCTAAGGGGGCGCTCAAAACGCTTGAAGATTTTTTGGGAAAACTTGGCCAAATGTATGCAGAGATTTTAAATTTTCAAATTTTGCCGCTAGGTGGCACTGTAAGCATTCAATAAATAAATCATTTTGTATTATTATAGGGGACTAATGCCAAAGAACTTTGTCGAAGACCGCGAAGTGATCCGACGGCTGTGAAAAAAGTTATACCCTAGGCAAAGTGAGGCAAAATATTGAGATTTTATTATTGATATTATTCCTTCACATGTATTAGAAAAACAACAATAAAGTTTATCCTCATTTTACATAGGATATAATTTTTTTCACAGACCAACTCTATTCGATACTATGGAAGTTTTTACAGAAACACGAATTAAATAAATCGTTTATTTTGTACTCCAGGATTTTTCTTTAAAAAAAGGTGAAAAAGAGAGAGAGAGGGAGATTGGGTTTTCTATCTTCTATGAATCTTGATGAACACGTAGGCAACAATCCAGACGAAATATGCAACCTATTTGCATCATTTTTCCAAGAAATTTACACCACCTTTTCAGATCATGACCGTGACCGAGACTTTTTGAATATATCCTTGAATTTCCTGTGGATATAACTCACAATGAAGTGACGGTACACGAAATCTTAAACGCACTTAAAAATTTAGATGCTTCTAAAGGTGCTGGACCCGACGGTCTTCCTCCAGTATTTTTGAAGAATCTAGCTATGGAGCTCACCACGCCACTATTTTGGCTATTTAAAAAATCTCTCGAAACAGGTATCTTCCCCAAATCATTGAAAAGCTCTTTTTTGGTACCTATTTTCAAATCTGGCAAAAAATCTGACATACGTAATTACCGTGGAATTGCCATTATCTCGTGCATTCCTAAATTATTCGAAGCAATAATCAATAAAAATATATTTGCTCAAATTAAGAATAGAATAACGCACATGCAACATGGATTCTATAAAGGACGCTCAACCGCTACAAATTTATTGGAATTCATTAACTTTTCATTGACTGCAATAGATAATGGCAATCACGTAGAAGCTCTTTACACTGACTTTAGCAAGGCATTCGATCGCATTGATATTCCAATGCTACTCTTCAAATTGCAAAAAATGGGTATAGAACCTCGACTTTTTAAATGGCTTGAATCGTACCTTACAAACCGCCAACAAATAATAAAAGTCAAAGAAAAAACATCACATCCCATTCAAGTCACTTCAGGAGTGCCTCAAGGTTCCCATCTGGGCCCTCTTTTATTTATTCTTTACATTAACGACATTTCCTTCATCCTGAAGAAAACAAAAGTGCTTATTTATGCCGACGATATGAAACTATATATGGAAATAAGGAATCAAGAAGACATCAACATATTTCAGAATGAAATTCGCATATTCCACACATGGTGTTCGAAAAACCTACTACAATTAAACATCAAAAAGTGTAATTTAATATCATTCAGCAGAAAACGAAACACACCAAACATATCAATTTCCTTAGGAGATCAGTATGTGTATCATTGTCTGGTCCCCATTTTAAAGTAAGCATATCGATCGAATAGAATCAGTACAAAAGCAATTTCTATTATATGCTCTTCGAAAATTAGGTTGGACTACGTTTCCTCTTGCATCTTATGAAGCGCGCTGTAGGCTTATCAATATTCAAACACTGAAACAGCGTCGTGAAACTGCAATGGTTTTATTTGTTAACGACATCGTTTCGCAGCGAATTGATTCAACTGAAATCTTATCAAAATTAAACTTTTACATACCCTCACGGCAATTGCGAAATCGACACTTGTTTAAAACTACCCATAGTCGCACAAACTATGCCAAAAATGAACCTTTGAATCAAATCATGAACATTTATAATCAACACTGTGGAACTATTGACTTAACTATGTCGCGGCATAATTTAAAGAAATATTTTAACACTATAAGAAATAACATCAGTAGTAGCACTTAAAATATTTAAAAAGCACAAATTATACACACATCCACCAGCATACACTATTTATATATTTTCTTATATGTATTTTATTAACAATATGTACTATAGCTTTAAGAAATGAAACAAAAACTGTATGTATATTAGCGTGCAGGCCCGGATTTAAGGGGGGGCAATGGGGGCAAGTGCCCCGGGCCCCCCGATTAGAGGGGCCCCCCAAAAAACCTAAAGCACAATAATCTGAATTTTCATTTGAAGTTTTATATTTTTTGATAATTGCACATCAACATCCTAAATTCCAAATTGTTGATGCAAAAACATTTTTCTCTACCGATTAAGCTTAAAAACCTGTATTATAATTGCTAAATAATCCAACCGTAGAATTTACGTATTTCCCAGCATTAAGGTACCCCGGGGCAAGTGAGAATCCGGGGCAAGTGAGACCTACAGCTATTATTTTTATTATTATCTATTTTTAAGGCAAACGTTCTTCGTGGAAAACATAGGTACCACACCAACAGATACTTTGAATACAAAAATTGTTATTGTTTCCAGCATAAAGAGACCATATATTCTATTGTTGTTCATATATCGTTTTCAATTCACTAAGTGAAATTAACGTATTCTACTACATTCGTGGTTAAAAAAAAGAATAACAAATAAAGTCAAACTTTTCCAGTTTCAGGATAATATTTGGAGTGCTTGCAAATTATTTCAAGCGAAAAAGAGGCAACTTATTTTCATTTATTACCTTTAGTTAACTAGCTACTCTCACTTACCCCAGTGCATTTCAGCATCTGGGGCAAGTGAGACTTATGAGAGTAAACAAACGCAATTTCATAGTTTGATCTAATTTTCTTCAGCTTAAGTCGAAATTTACACAAAACTGAAGTAAAAATCGGCGTCTTACATAATCAGGCGTTGAAATATACTTAATTACTTCTGTTTTGATGATGAAGCTATTGTTTATATTTAAAAAGTCTCGGGTAAAACTTTTTTTCGAAACCATCTATTTTTCACATGTTTGTCTATTATTCCATTATTTTTTTTCGTTTTTCACTGCAAAATAAAATTTTCTGGGTGTTAAGGAACCGTCTATAATGTATAAAAAGATAGAAAAACAGCCTATTCAAATTTCATGATTTTAAAAATCTTTAAAAATCTTTAATGGTCGTAAAAGTATGTATGAGAAAACATAACATCTGTAAATCTTGAAAAATCTTTTGGTGAGATTTATCAACTATGTAATATGAAAAGCAAGTTTCGAAATCTTCCGTCATTTAACTTTATGGCGCTTTTTGTGTAAAAAAAATCAATTGGTTTTGCACGAGTTGCTAGAGTTAAATCAACCTTTTCTTTCAGTAATTCATTATTATATGTGTTACGTAATTTATGCACGGTACCACAAAACTCTTCCAACACAAATTTCTGAACAAAGTTGTTCGTATGAGATATTTATACTTATGCTACCTTACCAGCAGCAACTAGCAAAAATTGTGAATAGGTCCCACTTGCCCCGTGAAACGGAGTATACGAATAACTGCTACACTTTTCTTTATATGCATGATATATAGAATTTAAAAATTTTGAAACAGTTTTAATGCTCGTTAATATGAAGAAATATACCAACAATATCTTTTAGAACCTTTGAAATTATAAAATCATTTATGTTTAGATTTTTTTGGCATGACAAAATCAAACTAGCACTTTTTTAGGTCCCACTTGCCCCGGGGTACTGTTTTGAGGGATCAGTGTTAATACTTGGTTGCAGCAAATTCATATCTAGAGAGGCATTCCCGTATTCTATAATCAGGTAAAACTGTAATTTTGGTATACGCGAGTTTCTACAAAATCCCCTAGAAGTTTTTGATGAATTTAGAATAAAACGTTTTCAGAACTTTAAATTACAACAAAAAGCGTCTCTAACAAACTGCTTAACCTTCACGTACCCGAACCCCAACATCTCATTTTCAAAATGCTGGCATTTCGTCAATTTTAATCCAATTTTTTTGAACTCGCCCTTAATCGATCATAAATCGGTGCAAGTTTATTACACCCAAGTGGCCATGCAATATCCGGAACCATTTCGGAGATATTCCGGATTGTGCTGGGGTCAGGGAGGGTGCCGAAATAGCTAAAAATGATTATTTCGTGTGTTATTGTGTTTGTACCATCGATTTTCAGCTGAATTTTCATTGCGAACAATAAAACACAACTGCGATAATCAGATTTGAATAAGTTGACCCATCCGGATCACCGTGACAGGTTCCGCGAGGGCCTCATTGGGGACACTTCTGGTTTTCATCCAAAACATGTCGTGCGACAGATCAAACTTCACGATTTCGAATGACTGAGTCAGAAACGATGGACTGAAGTCTGTATCAACTAATATGGCCACCCCGGAACATCTAGCATAGGTTCCACGGGGTTGACATCGGAGACATTCCTGGTTTGCAATCATAACATGCCGTGCGACGTATCAAACTTCATGATTTCAAGAGAATGGGGCAGAAAAAGTTGACTGAAATATGTAGCAACTGATATGGCTGCTCCGGAACACCTGAAATAGGTTCAGCGGGAGCCTCTCAAACACAATAACACACGAAATAATCACTTTTAGCCATTTGACAAAACAGAGCCCTTGCCCACCCCCTGACCCCAGTACAATCCGGAATATCTCCGGAATAGTTCTGGATATTACATGACCACTTGAGTGTAATAAACTAGCACCAATTTATGATCGATTAAGGGTGACTTCAAAAAAATCGGATGAAAATTGACGAAATGCCAGCATTTTGAAAATGAGATGTTGGGGGGCGGGTATGTGAAGGTTAATATACATCTGCATCAGTTTGTTGAGGACAGATGGTAGATGGAGGACAGAGGTAGATGGAGAAAATAATGATTCCTAGAGAGTTCGGAAAATTTGGGGCAGTTTTGGAAACCTAGTTTTCATAAAAACATCTCGTCAACATTTGTTCACTCGAAGAATATTACAACCTGTACTGAACGCTTTGTTTTCAAGTTTTCATAAATCTTGTAAATTCGGATGAAAGTTTCGAATATAAAGTTGATTATGAAAGTTTAAAATAAGATAGTTTACGCTGTAAACCTAAATACGGTACTTGACATTTTAGCATAAATAATAAAATAAATGTTCGTAACATTTTTTTTTTGATTATTTAAATAATCTGCCGAAATTTTGGAGATAAGGTTTGGAAAATGTATCCTTTGAATGAACAAAACAGTTGTGTGACATATTTTTTTCCTAAACCGTAAAAAAAAAACAAAAAAATGATAATACACAACATTGAAAAGAAATCGATGTATGTTTAATATACTCAAACTCTTGTTTTTGGGGGCCCACATTATAGGGTTTGCCCCGGGCCCCCCGAAGCCAAAATCCGGTACTGAGCGTGGTTCAAAAAATCGTTTTTGCTCCACACCGCTTATTCGATTTGTAACCAGATTCTATGCCTTCTCCCAAAATTTGAGTGCATTTGGTTGAAAATTGAGAGTGCACAAGCCCTTCAAAGTTTGTATGAGGATTACTATGGGAAAACGATGTTTTTCATTCAATCGACCATAGCATTTCCCCAAGTGTCCTAGAGGATTAGTTGACCCTTGGTACTCCTAGGCTACTCTAGCAGCTACAACTTTGTCGAAGACCGCATTCAAATCGGATGCCTCATTAATTAGTTATTGATTTGTATCCAACTGGACAAACTTTAGCAATGATCCTCCAGCTTCCCAGCAGGCAACATTGCTGCATATGGCGCCAAAGATAGCACACTGAAATCATGGCTACTATGTTTCACTGCAAAATGCAGTGATGCCCGACGATTAGTTTAACCATCATGACTAAAGATTTCGATTCTGGATAAAAATCGGTAACTAATTAATGAGGCATGCGATTTGTATGCGGTCTTCGGCAAAGTTGTAGCTGATAGAGTAGCCTAGAAGTACCAAGGGTCAACTAACGCTCTAGGGAACTTGGGAAAATACTACGGTCGATTGAATGAAAAACATCGTTTTCCCATAGTAATTCCCATACAAACTTTGAAGGGCTTGTGCACTCTCAATTTTCAACCAAATGAACTCAAATTTTGGGAGAAGGCATAGAATCTGGTGACGAATCGAATAAGCGGTGTGGAGCAAAAACGAATTTTTGAACCACGCTAATGTATATGTACTAGTCTACGTTGTTTGACAAAACTGAATAAATAAATAAATAAATAAATAAATAAATAAACGGGCCCGATACTCTGATTTCCAGCATCGTGCGGCGAATGACACCCTCCTTATCTGAAACCATAGAGGTTTTTTGCAGTTTGTGTCAAAAATTCATTCAAATCCATCCGCTCCGAGCAGAGCTATTGAATTTATTCGCAGTTTATACCTTTTTTTCCCATTGAGCGTCACTTGTCGCCTAAAACGAATGAGTTCGTTAATCAAGCCGGATTCATCGACGGCCGGTCGACAACGGACCAGATCTTCACCGTACGAAAAATCTTCCAGAAATGTCTTAAATACCAGGTCCCAACGCATCACCTGTTCATCTACTTCATAGCGGCATACGACAGTATCGACCGCACAGAGCTATAGCTATTCCATATATGGAAAATCATGGACGAATCATGACTAGACTGATTGAAGCAACAACGGTGTGCAAAACTGCGTAAGAGTTTCGAGTGGAACTATCCAGTTCACTCGAATCTCGGCCAGGGACTGCGACAAAGTGACGGACTCTCATGTCTACTTTTAACATCGCTCTGGAAGGTGTAATGCGACGACCCGGGCTCAACAGCCAGGCTCGAAGGGACATTATCGGAACGATGGTATAACTGTACACCCGCTTGAAACGCGAAGCAGCAAAGGTCGGACTGTTGGTGAATGCGTCCAAAACAAAGTACATGCTGGCAGCTGGAACCGAACACGATCGGGATCCTTATTGACGGCTGACAGCTATGTGAGACGAATCGAATCCAAAGGCATTCGAAGGAAGTGGAAGTCAGGCCTTCTACGGGTTCCAGAAGAAGCTGCGGTCTAAAAGGAAATCGGATGGACGGGTATTTAAAAAACTTTTAATACCTACTTGGTACTCTATATTTGAAACCAAGAATTAGATTGGAAGAGGGTTGCATCAGACTTTGCTGATTTAATTAACTTCTTCTTATTTATTTTAACGATTTGAAAAACTCGTTTACGCTAATCTCGTGTTCCTTGAGTTGAAATAATATTTTAAATTTATTTTACCAAATTAGGATGGTAGTGTGTTACACAGAACACCTAGATTAAGTTGAAGAATGTAAAAATTGATTCAAATCAATAAAGATTTTTAAAAAAATAGGTGGAAATTATATGTTTAAATTTTAATAAGCTAACACTTATAGTAGTTATTTGATATGTAACACTAGTTTACAGCATTTTTGAACTCGGTAAACTGATTTTCATTTTTAGTGTAGAATCATGCCCTGAGTTCGAAAACGTGAAGAAAAAAAATACAGTAGAGCGGATTTTTTTTCGACTGTCCATATAAGGCTGTCGATTTGAAAAATTTCTTCATACATTCCTTCATACTAGGGGTCGCAGTACCGACCACTTTTGGCGAGTACCGGTATTTCGGTACTGAGGCTCACAGTACCGGTAGTACCGGTAAAATACCGGTACTGGAGAATTTTCACTAAAATGAAGAGTAATGGGGCCCATATAGCCGAAGCGGTAAACGCACGGGTATTCAACATGACCATGCTGAGGGTGGCGGGTTCGATTCCCGGTCGGTCCAGGATCTTTTCGTAAAGGAAATTTCCTTGACTTCCTTGGGCATAGAGTATCTTCGTGCCTGCCACACGATATACACTCCCGTTCAAAAGTTTGGGGTCACCCCCTCAAAAACATGTCATTTTTTTAGGCCCATATCTCCGCCAATTTGCGTCCGATTTCAAAACCCTAGGTTTCATTCAAAAGATAATAAGTTAAAGAAACTTTGAACATGATTTAAAAGAAACTTTTTCAAAAAATTTTGTATGTAAACTTAACCCAAAGTTGCCAAATTTTCTAAAAAATGAATATAAACTTACGGCAGTGTCGCTGAAAAATGGGTCGACCAAATTTTAAGATGAGAGCGGTAATATGACCCATTTTCTATTAGCTTTCAACTGCTTTTTACAGAACTTAGCTAAAAAATCTAGAAAAAAAGTTATTAAGTAAATTAATCCTTGATGTCATCGACCAAAAGTTTGGGGTCACCCCTCAATATGATGTATCGGCCAAAAGTTTGGGGTCACTTTCGTAAAACATGGAAAAGTGATTTGGTGATATCTTTGTCATCTCTCATTCAATTTTAATTCTTCTTGGCTTATTTGAAACAAAATGAATGATACTTACTGCATAGACATTGAACCACACATATTTGTTGAAATTTACATACTAAAACTTAACGTAAAGTTGCCTCATTTTTTGAAGTGTGGTAAAATGTGCTAACTTTACATAACATTTTTATATACAAAAATCGTTAAATACGTTAAGTTGAAGACATCAAACGTAAATTTAGTTAATTATCTTTGAAATGAGCCAAAAATAATTAAAATTGAACTATAGATGACGAAGATATCACCAAATCACTTTTCCATGTTTTACGAAAGTGACCCCAAACTTTTGGCCGATACATCATATTGAGGGGTGACCCCAAACTTTTGGTCGATGACATCAAGGATTAATTTACTTAATAACTTTTTTTCTAGATTTTTTAGTTAAGTTCTGTAAAAAGCAGTTGAAAGCTAATAGAAAATGGGTCATATTACCGCTCTCATCTTAAAATTTGGTCGGCCCAATTTCCAGCGACACTGCCGTAAGTTTATATTCATTTTTTAGAAAATTTGACAACTTTGGGTTCAGTTTACATACAAAATTTTTTGAAAAAGTTTCTTTTAAATCATGTTCAAAGTTTCTTTGACTTATTATCTTTTGAATGAGACCTAGGGTTTTGAAATCGGACGCAAATTGGCGGAGATATGGGCCTAAAGAAATGACATGTTTTTGAGGGGGTGACCCCAAACTTTTGAACGGGAGTGTACACATGCAAAATGGTCATTGGCAGAGGAAGCTCTCAGTTAATAACTGTGGAAGTGCTCATAGAACACTAAGCTGAGAAGCAGGCTTTGTCCCAGTGAGGACGTTACGCCAAGAAGAGGGAGGAGGAAGAGTAATATATTTGGTACAATAAAATCTACCATTTACCAGACTTTTGTGAATCCTAATTTTCAGGGATACCACAAAATCAGACCCTGAAGTTTTGAATTGAACAAAAAATATAGATAGATAAAAAAATATAGAAATGAATTAGTTGTATGAAACAGTTTTAGAGATATTGTTTAGCTTCTGAGAAGTTTCACTGGCAGTACCTTTGCCAGTCTGAAATGAAACAGGAACAACCTTACTATAGCAAAATCAAATAAATAGCAGCTAGGTGAAGACATAAGAATATTAGACTGTTTTTTTTTCCTTGATTCCTTCAAAAACTGAAGAAAAACAAGAAACCCTAATTAAACAAGTTTTATTTAAATCTAGTAAATCATTTTTGCACTTTCTCATCTTTATAGACTGTTTTACCTCACGCAAATCTGCCAGGAAAAGGCCTATTTTCTCACACCAAATTAGGCTGACACAAATTTCGATTTTCTCTTATGTCACCCCCTCACCCCCTCGGAAAATTTTGTTGAAACTCGATATTTTGAGGGGGTCACAAATAAATTATTCATTAAATTTAAAAACTTTGAAGTGAAATTAGAATTGTCGAGGAAATTTCTTAACAAATCCGATGAGTTCGACGATTTTGCCTAAATGTTTGAGTATTTTTTCATCAAATGGATTTGCAGAAAGGTTTCATATATTAAACGTTTTTTTGGTACTTGGTTTTGAATGTTTTCGATTATACTAATGACCGGATTTCTACACTTAGGGAGAGATTTCCCAGTACCGAAAGTACCGGTACCAAGGCCCAGTCAGTACCGGTATTTTGGTACCAAAAATTGGTCGGTAATACCGGGATTTTCGGTACCGGTACTACCGATACTACATCCCTACTTCATACATCTATATTTCCGTAACCGATGCTTCGATTGAGCTGAAATTTCTACTGTAACTGGCTTACATCTAATATTTCAAACGTACCGTCGATGGGGGTGGCAATGGGTCTGGGGGTGAGATTGGGTAAAAAGGGAGAAACATAAAATTTGAAATAGCTTATCAACTATCGCTAATTTATATTGAAAACTTTATATTATTTCAAAGAGGAGATGTTTTTACACGTCATGATGCAGAATAAGATGTTTAGCAATAATCGTTTTTTGTTAAATTTGTGGCTAAACTTATATGATGAAACTACTAGTAAATCACTCTGAAAAAAATTCTCCTTCGTAATGTTTAACACAAGTACCCAACCATAAATTTTCTTATAAGTGGTTAGCTCTAGGTATTATCTGGTTGTAGCAATGAAAAAAGTGGGCTGTCATTGCTCTTTTTTATTTAAAAATTCAATATTTTCGACCCCATGTCTAAATATTAAGAATGGGGGTGAGAGATTGGGTCAAGCAAGTTATCGAGTGCACGTAACCTTAACTAAAAATTCAACTTGTTATCCAGTCCTCATTTGACATTAGAATGGTGCCATGTTTACCGTATCTTCATAAAATCACTCTTTCTCTCGAAAATATGTCGAGAAGTGTCAAACGAGTGTGTTAATACGTGTAGTGCCTAAAATCATTTATAACAACACACCCATGCGTTTGAACAGCTAATCTGTAGTGTACTGCAATATCGTAAGCTTACAAAATAGACTTAATAGCGTTCTTCTTCTCCACTCATTTTTGTTGTGTAACATAATATTTGAACGACCCTCTATCTTGAGATGGAGTGATTCACTTTAACAATAAAGAGGCCAATGATCATGTATATAAGAGTTTATAACGGAGGGTTTGGTTAAACATTTGTTATGCAGTCAGTATACTAAAACTATCATGTTTTTTACCATCAATCTTTCAATGCGCCCCTCTCTCATTGTAATGCCCCTTCTCTCGTGGAGGTTGAAACTCTAAATGAGGATGATTATGATGGTTAAAAATGGTGATACAGCATACAAACGTTATTTTATCGAATTTCAACCATTTTTTCGGTTGTATTAGCCCTTTTAGGTGGATTAATCAGCTTTTAATATTACCTAAATTTTTATTCGTCATGATAACATTGTGTTTTAAGTGGGTTTACTACATATGATCAATAAAATTAACTTATATTCCTAGATAGGCGATTTCGAATACTTTGACCCATTCTCACCCCCTCTTAGGGGTGAGATTGGGTCAATTTTCAGTCATTTGTAGTTTGGTAAGCAATTCATATAACGTGATACTTTCTTGCTAAACTATCATTACCACATAGGAGAGTATACATACCAAATAAAAAAATTATTCAGCTTCAATTGCATTTGTTATTTAACAAACAATTTTTGAGTATCCTTTTTTGACCCATTCTCACACCTAACGACGGTATGCAAAAAGATTGAAAATTCGTTGGCTGCAACCCAAAATCTTTGAATTTTAGTATATTCCATATTTTTAAAAACTGTAGAGCTAGATTTTCAGGAAAAACTCAAAAACTGTTCTACTTAAAGTTTTCTGAAGCTTGATATCAGAACATAATTATGCATCAAAAATTTTGGTCGTTGATAGAAGTTCAAAACTTTCGTTTCATTTTGTAAACTAGTGTTATTACAATCAATCTTCTATATCATTAAACGCCAAAAAGTAGGTTTTTTTCAGCAATTTCTTATGGAACATTGACCGCCTTGAGGACGTACCAGCACAATTTGTCTCGAAAAAGTGCATATGTGGATAGAGTAGCCAAAGTCAAGAAAGCTTTATTCTAGTAGATGTTGACTTTATTAGAGAATAATTGAAATAATCAATATCACTAGTTTACAGCATTTTTGAAATCGGTAAGCTGATGATCTTTTTTTGGTGTAGAATCATGCCCTGAGTTCGAAAACGCGAAGGAAAAAAAAAATACAGTAGAGCGGAAATTTTTTCGACTTTCCATACAAGGCTGATGATTTGAAATCGATTTTTGTTCTATTTTTAAGGAAAGTCGCTCTCTTCACACATCTCATTCTCCGTAATCAATGCTCCAATTTAGCTGAATTTTTTACTGTAACTCGCCTACATATAATATGTCAAATAAACGATGAGGAAGAATTTTTAAATTGCGTTTTCTTTCTTATTGAAAAAAAAAAAAATACATTTCTTTACATATTTTCAGAAATTTTGGTAAAATTTAAGGACATATTTAGAATTTAATCAATCTGACGCAAAACCTTCATTCAGATGATCGAATGGTATTATATTCATCTCTTAATTTATGGAAAAAAGATTTGAAATTGGTTGAACAAAACGCAGCTATTTGAATTTTAGTTAATTTCAATTTTTAAAAGTTGTAAAACTCAATATTGAGCTAAAACTCAAAAATTGTTCTACTTAAAATTTTTTGAAACGCGGTTCCGAAATCAGCGCTAAATTGTGCTTCAAAAATTTTGGTCGTTGACAGAAGTTCACGACTTTCGTTTTATTTTGTAAACTAGTGTATTTTACGGTACGCCCCGAAAGGAATATAAGCTCAGCACATACTTTAACTACGAGGACCAGCATTAATTTGAAAAATAAAAAATGCGGCTTTTTGCTTGTATAAGAGAGCTAAACACACCAGGCTCAATGTGACCCTTTATTACAATACCGTGATTTCGGGTAAAATTGATCACTCTTCGTAGTTTTTGGCGAATATTTTTTGAATTCTTATCGATATGGTTAAATTAATGGCTTTAAAACAAGTACGACCATGGTTGCAAATTATTTTATTACAAAAAATATCATTTGAAATAAAAAATCAAAACAAAAATAATTTCGGGGTGAAACTGATCAGTCACTGAAATTTTTTTGTAAGTGCTGAAAATATATTTCCTCCCAAATTAACCACCCCGGAATGCGAAAAGCTAATTTTTACAAGTTTAATAAATTTTAATTTATTTAAATTTGAAGTTAAATAAATCTTAAGAAAACGCCTGAAAGTATGCAATTTCCATACTAAATATGTAAAAACTTCCGGGCTTCGTGGCCGTGCGGTTAGCGGCGTCAGTCGTCTAGGCGTTTCGTAAGCCTCGGAGTGCGGGTTCGATTCCCGCTCCAGTCGGGGAAAACTTTTCGTCAAACGGAAAATTCTCCATTGGGCCACTGGGTGTTATGTTGTCCGTTGTCTCGTGTTAGTGTAATGTTCAGTCTGTACAGCCTCTGGCTGAAGACGGTGTAGTGTCTTTTTGTCTTTAAAAGTACAATTTTATGCATAAATTTCAATAATAATAGAACTTTTGATGACGAAATCGGGTTAAGCAAATACTTGGCAGCTAGAAACATTCATTGGAAAATTTAATACACTTGCGATACAGCTACGGTAACAAAAGTTTGAATGTGTCGTTGAAGTTCGCCTGACAGGCAGTTTTGGAAAATATTGAGTTTTATTCAGAAATTTGTGACTAATTCGCTGTAAAGCATGCTAACTCATCATTCATTAACTCTTGAGGCAGATGATGAACATTTAAATTGTTAAAACTGTTTTAAGTTTGAAGCATTATTTTTAACAAATAAAGATGGCCTTCTTGTCGATCAATTTCACCCGAAATCACGGTACTTATAGATTAGTGTTTCTCGTTCTCACCGAGATACCGCATCGAACATGTTGTAATGAAAACCCAATCGTTGCGTTACAGTACGGAAGAACGGAAAGCCTTTGTTCGTAGAACTGCTACGGACTTTGTGTCACAGTGATGGGTAATTTTTCATTCATTATCAGGTCAGCTGCATGGTTAGCTCACCTTGTTGGAGAGCAAAAAGCTTGTCGACGTTCAGGTTCTGCACCCACAAAATTCTTCTCCCTTTCACTGCTGCCTATTCAAACACGTGTTCGCCGCCGCGCCGATACCGGAGCGAAATGAAGTATGTGTGCGTCCTGCTATGCAAATTTACAGTTTTCATGTTTGAAAAAAGTACTAATCGAATTTTAATTGCACCGGCTTTGGCCGTGACGGCCAGTAAATTGGATTGATACTGATTGGACACCTATAGAGCAAAACGTTGTAGTCGCTGGCTGGGGTCAGAATGTGTCACAGAAATTTAATATCAGGTTTCATGGAAATGTCACAGTACGGATGGACCCTACCAGAGACGTGTTCATTGAGCAAATGAGTTGGCTAATGGAACAATTTCCATGCACTTAAATATGCATACATATGTTTTCCACAAAGCAACTTTACGAGTGTGTTCTCCATCTATAATTATGTTTTTATTGCTTCCGTTTCTCCTCACGAAAGGATATGGGAGAACCAATGGCACGACAGGTAAAAACAACGATCGCCCAAAATGCTATTCCCTGGTATAGGTGAATGACAAATAAACAATTAAATAATAATGTTCTTTATTATCATATCTAATTTTTGTATTCATGAGTTAATCATGAGCTGCCCACAAAAAAAAATGTAATATCATATCAAAATATACAGTTTTCACCAAATTTTATTAACTCTACAATAACAAATTTGATTGAAATGTTTTGTAATTCTAATTGCTTCTAATTCTTATTAATGATGTATTATTAATGAGGGCTTGATGCGATAGAATAAAAATATTGTTATCATAATAGTAAAAAAAACAACTAATTGTACCCTTCTTGAAATAATGGCGAAAATAACTTATATTTCAAATGTATACCTATTTTGTGCAGCGGACCTGTTGGGATGGTTAGAACAGGTGTCTTTTACGCCGAGGAGCTGGGATCGTATCACACTCCTGACAAACTTGCAAATTGTATGTTTTTCATTCGGAAAGGGAGTAATCCCGTGGGTTCCGAGATGAACTAGCCTCGCGTTTATAATGTTAAAAACTCGATTTAATCCACCCATGGTAAACAGATCCCTTCTTACACTTATTAAAACTATTGTTGTATTATTTGTATTTAGCATATTTATTTTGTGTGATGGACCAAAAGTTCTAGAAAATATTGTGGATTTGGCATCCAGTGGATTGGTTTGCAAAATAGCATCATGGACCATGGACTAAACTACCAGAAATTCCAGACACCTTCTAGAATTTTGTATGAAATTAAAAAAAATAGCTTACATATTCTATACATAAGCCTGTTTTTTCTGATTTTTTGTATGGGAAAAATTAAAAATCGTCAAATATTGGGGGGGGGGGGGGGCTTGGGCAAACCTATGCTTGCCCCCCTAAGTTGGCGTCTATGTATTGAACAATAATTTCCCACAGACCAAAAGCTCATGCAAGATAACAAGCGAATATAATAATAAAAAAAGGAATTTATTGAAATACTCTTCGGAAGATATCTCAGTAACCAAATGTCCAATCGAAATAAAATTTCAGGGACTTTTACAAGGATACTGTAGCTTTCATTTGGTGCTAAGAGGATTCAAATCGATTGACAGACGGCTGAGATATCTATTATGATACACTTGGTCAAAAATCTCAAAAAGTTTAGTTGTATAAATCCTAAGTACTATTCGAATGATACCTCTGTAACTAGTAGTTGTATAACTCCTAAGTACTCCTCGAAAGATATCTCAGTAACCAAATGTCCAATCGAAATAAAATTGTTAGAGCATTCTACTAGGATGTTGTAGCTTTTATTTGCTGCCAAGAGAACTCAAATCGGTTGACAGACGGCTGAGATATTCATCAATATGCTAAATGTCAAAAATCTCTCAAAAAGCTAACCTATATTACTTCAAAGTACTCTTCGAAAGATATCTCGGTAATCAAATGTCCGATCGTAACAAAATTCAATAGGGTTCTACTAGGATGCTGTAGCTTTCATTTGCAACTAAGAGAATCCAAATCGGATATCAGACGACTGAGAAACGTGCGTGACTTTTTTGTAACATACGCACACACACACATACACACACAGACATTTGCTCAGTTCGTCGAGCTGAGTTGATTGGTATATGAGACTCGGCCCTTTCGGATCGAAAGTCGGTTTTCGAGCGGTATTTATACCCTTCTTATGGGTTTAAGGCGAAACTGGAAGCATTTTCTCGTTTTTTCGGTTTTTGATTTTTTATTAAATAATGAAGCAATATTTTCAAAATTGGTTTTCGTGCACATGTAGAGAATGGTTCAAGGTATCTTCTGAATTTTTTTGAGTTTGAAAATGTTTTCCATTTTTGCAGAAACCATTTTTTTGTGAAATTTTGTTCAAAAATGGTTTCTGCAAAAACGAAAAACATTTTCCACCACAAAAAAAAATCAGAAGATACCTTGATCCATACTCTACATGTGCACGAAAACCGATTTTGAAAATATTGCTTCGTTGTTTAATAAAAAATCAAAAACCAAAAAGTGAGGAAATGCTTCCAGTTTCGCCTTAAGAAGGGTAGAAATACTGTGATATGATGTGAAATTTTCAATTACTATTCTTGTCAAAATTCGACTATGCTTAGCTATTTCAATGTCAGAAACTATTTCGCTCTTATGTCACTGATTGCAGCAAAACTACTGAATCGACAAAATGTCTGCATTCTGTAGTTTTAGTTCAATGGTAGAACTCACCACAGCTTTGTTATTCCCTCCTACCCGGGCTCGCGCATTGCTACATTTACAATTAAATGGCCCTACTCGTTTGCTGCTCATATTTGTTTTCCCAAACCATCGCACATTCTCCTGAAGTCATCCTCTTGGTTGTATCAAAGCACCGAAAGGAAAGCGTAATTAAATTTGTATTTAATTAATAATAACTGACGGGATCTTGTTACTCGCCTGCCGCCACCCGTCTATTAAACTCCTGGGAACGGAAACCGCTTATTATTAATTCTTTCATATCAGCAGCCAAACGAGAACGGTTCGCTCTGGATTACAGTCTGAACGTGGTACAAATTTGAATGACAAATTGCACGATGGCACTTAATTAAGATGTTGGTATGGAACATTAGAAATGCAGTGATTTTGTAAACTTTATTTGATGTTTCTCGGGTGTGTCACATATTGAAAACATTTTTGAAATATATTTGTTAGAATAATTACAGGAATGCATTGGAATGAATAAGTGACACATTCTACGGGCCCTGTATCATCAATACTCATTTTTCAAAGTTGAATTTTAAAAAGACACTACACCGTCTTCAGCCAGAGGCTGCACAGACTGAACATTACATACACGAGACAACGGACAACACACATAACACCCAGTGGCCCAATGGCGAATTTTCCGTTTCACGAAAAGTTTTCCCCGACTGGAGCGGGAATCGAACCCGCGCTCCGAGGCTTATGAAACGTCTAGACGACTGACGCCGCTAACCGCACGGCCACGAAGCCCACAATATTTGGCTTATTTTGGCAATAATTTTGGCTTATTTCACATTTTTATTATATTCTACATTACTTTTGTCGTCCAAAAATGTAATGGATAGGTGGTATGCAATGATTGGCAATTTACCATACTAGCAAACACTAGAGTTGGCGATTTTTTCACTTACTTTTCTTGGTAAACAAGAGATAGAGCGGGATATAAGAGGGGGTAAGTACCCCCACTTCTATCATTATCTTTCTCGTGTTTGTTCAGGACAGTGAGTAAGAAAAAACCTGAGTACGTAGCAAACAAATCGCAGATTACTAAGTAAAACATAGTTCAGCCACCAGAACATTAGCATATTGACGAACGTGCATGGGATTATTGCAAGGTAGAAGTAGCACATCGACAAACACTTTGCAGGCAGATTGTAGCTACTAAGGCTACGGGTGTAACGAGCATAAACGAGAGTTCTTCCATTACCACGACTGCTATAAGATGACGTTACAGGAATTCAATCATGTAAAGTTTACGATAGATTCTTTTTTATGTTGGTGTGTGAGTTTAAAAATCATATTCTACCTGTGGTTTCAATGTTATTCATCACAGATGTGTAGCTCGACTGTTTCTGCGCTCTTAAAAACGATTTTCAATAATTCCATTCGGGTCCGTTTCTGTCAGCAACAAAAACAAATCTGCAACTTCTGTACACCCATTAAAGTTTAAGGAAAACGTGTTTGATCTTCCAGTTCGCAAATCATTGGTTTCCAGATCAAGGCTTACTCACGTGTTGAAGCCAATCTTCCGTTTCGATGGGCATACGTGTATGCTACGAAATACGAAACGTTCTTTTGCACAGATTCACACGTGACTGAACAGAGAAAACTTTCCTAAACGACCTGTTACAAAGTTTGATTACTTTTTCTACTAGCTCCACCACCGTAGTAGGTTGACACCTTCGTGCGAATAAAACTTCGTCAGAGCACCACTTCCTGTCTGCAAATGGAACTAACTGAGTTGAGTTGAGCAGCACCGACAGTGCTTTGAAGATATATCAAATTGTAACCATTTATAATGTCAAGTTACACAGCTTTTAAACAAAAATCCACATCGGATGGGTGTGAGGGAATATGAAAGAGAAATCCAATTTATTTGCCATCATGGCGCATAATGTGACCCTGCTTGCCAACAGAAGCAGGGAATCAATTTACACAGTTTGTAATTTTCTGTTATGCATGTCGAAATTACTAACGCTTCGATGCGGCGGTAAAATGTGAAACCCATAGCATAAGTTTCCACGTCTTCCGGGAAAAACTAAACGAGCAGCGGCAGCCGTGCTGAAGAAAGTTGGTCAAAAGCTATTCTGCTTTCCTTATCGGGGAAATCAATTGAAGTATTTACATACACTTTTTTTTGCTCGCCTGAGATAAATAGGACAAACTGTTGGAAGTGGAAATATGGATAGGGAAATTGGACACAAAGGAGTCTTCGAGGAACTGGAGCATTGCATGGAAAGTAATGGTGTAGTGCACTAATATGGCATTAAATTAATTGACGATGATATTTGAAATTTATGCAAGCATTTTTTGTGTATCCAAGCGATATTGTATTTTGTATTTTCAATGCATTTTAATACTGCTGAAACTTCAGTGAAGTATGAAAAGTTATTAGAAATCATTTTTCAAATACATGAAGTGTAAATATTATTGAATATTGTTACTCTGATAGTAAGGGAGGCATCATGATTTCACCAATCAGCTCAGCATTAAACTGTACAGTGTACATATGAAACATCATCTCAAATTCAGAAACAAATTTATTTGAATGATAAAATCGTTGGAAATGGTGTTGCTAAGAATGCTAAAGAGTATATCGATGTATAAAATGTGCAGGATGCTCTGTCTTGTAGCATGGTTAATCTTTTCATTTCGGTTCTTCTATCAAATCTCCCAGTTGAGAATTAATGCACCTCACAAATTGACGCTCGAGGACAAAATACTATCAAAATACTATATTTAATTTGATTTAAAAGATAAAATTGAAATTCCCGGAATTTCCAAACATGAGTAAATGGGAGACTGATTTTTCAGCGTTGAAACATCATGTAGCGAATAAAATTGGTACAGTGAAAAATCTGAAAAATATGAATTATTGCAAGCAATTATGCGGTCACAACAAATCAATTAAAAGTAAAATGCCAACTTCTTAAATGTTAATTTTCCATAGAAAAATCTTCAACATTTAAAAATGGCCTTCAATCTTCAACATTTTAAAAATGGTTACTTAATTTTGGTCAAACTTTGACACTCTGTTTTAAATATCTTCAAATGTTTTACAATTTTGCCGTTCTCTAGGAAAACTATCTCGATAATAAGTTAGAAAACATGCCCATGAGAATTTTCAACTTAATTTGATTCGCGTAACTGTGCATTGAAGGAGCATTACAAAGAGGTTCCTGAAAAATGGCATTTTCTCATTTTTAAGAATTGCACTAAAATGGGATGGTCATTTTTCTTGGAAACATTAATTTACCTATAGCATGATCAAACTCACAATTTTCGCAATTTCTAATATTAAGAAGTGTCCAGAATTTTAAAGACACTTTTAAAGACCGACATTGAGATGAAAGTTCGTGTTAAATGATTATTTTTAGAAAATCAAAGCTGTCATTGCCCTTTCCAATGATTTACATCATCTCCAAAAATTAAATTTATAGTTCGCATAAATTATTTTTAAGACTTTTTTTTACATATTTACGATACATTCCTTAACCCTCGAACGATCGCGCTGTTGTGTTTAGTACAACACGTTGGAAAAATCGCGCTTTTTGTCCTCAGCATTAGCGCGGTGTTTGCGGTGGTGACCAACCGCGCGAGTTACGGAAGGTTAACATCTTTCCTTAATCGTCAGATTGCCAGAAACTTCTTTTAACCGTCTTCGTGCATTAACTGATGCTCACCTCGCTGACGTAGTGCATGACCCCAATGCACGACTAGGGCTAAATGCTTTCCTATTTCTAATACAGCATTCCAGTCTCCATTGACACTACATGAATCGGTAAGCCCTAGGAGAGTCTGATGTCATGGAAGCACCTAGATTCGAAAGCCTTAATGAACACGTCCGTTTCGATGGGTCAAATTTTCAGTTCGTCTTATGCAGCATGGTCTTGGAGGCCGATGAGATTAACAACTTTGTAGTCATCGCAGTTCAACCACAATTGTCTTCAAACAATTCGAAAGCATGGCCGAACTTTGAGCTTGCTTCAAATCTTCAAGTAGGGAGACTTGGGGTAAGACGCCCACGTTAAGGAAGAGCTCAATTTCAACCACGAAACACTTCATAATACATACTTTTTTGACACAAGTATGAAGCATCAACATGTTTCCTTCCAAATGGAAGAAACCATCAACCAGTTTTATGTTTTACTACTCAAAACTTCAAATTTGAAAAAAGTTTGATTTTCAGCATTATAGTTTCAATACGGGCTAAAACGCGCCACTAGCTACTGCTAATGCCAGGAAGGCAAATTGTGCTTATATACTTGCGTTCATTGGTTATTATTGGTTTATTATCATTTTTTATTGTTCGTGAATGGTATACAGTATGCGGCAGGAAAAAATGCGAAAGTGTTTGTCAACTTCAAACCTCATTTTCGTCCATTTGACATTAACCAATCTATGTTTCAAGGTTCCATGATCTATACTAGGCTAGTTTTCTGAAAAGTTAATTCAAAAATTTCCCATTTTGGTCACTAACCTAAGAATTTTCAAACCGCAGAAAATCACACAGGTCGCTAAATTTCGAATTTGATAAAACAAAATTTTTTAATTTTCTCTACAATATCATCAAATATATGTACTTATTTCATCTGGTATGTGAAACTACATGGCTCTGGATCAGTGTGGTCTGGTTGTTCATCGAATTTAAGCTAATTTTGTTACTGTTATAGTCATTTTGTTTAATGACCATTGGGCGCGCAGTTTATTGATATCCGCTTATTAGGCCTACATTATCACATATTAAACATCAAATATGTTCATTTTTATTTTTCATTGCTAGAATATAGACATTGACTGATACACTGTCATGAAAAAATAGTCATATATATCCCATATTTAGCGTGTAATAGTGCCTTGAACTTTTCGCATTTTTTCCTGCCGCACCCTGTAGAGTCATTACATAATTATGGATCACCTGTAATTATGGGTCAATTCAATTTAAATGGAATAGTGACCTGTTTTATCAACAATTTTGAAAAAATTACCCATGGATGTGTGAGTTGTGAACTTTTTTAAAATTAAAAAAAAAATATTCTTACACATTTGAAGACAAAATTTGGATCTCAATGGCTATTTTACTGTAATTAACTAGGGGCGGACATTTTACCCCACACATGCTTTAGAAGTTTGAACCTTTGTAAAAAACTTATAAGGGCCAAACTCGATAGTTTTTTCGCCTGGAACACAAATAATGGAAATGTGCAAAACAAGCAAAGCAGAAGAAATTTCTTTTAAATATATAAAAAGTGCAATAGTTTGACAGGCGAAAATTACATCAAAAGTAACAAGAAATATTTTTTGGAGTTTTTGTACAATTTTTATGGTAAAAATATGTAAATTAAAATGCTTAGAATCATTTTTATTCTTATTTTAATGATTTCAGTTGGTTTGCCTAAAACGAGGGTGGCGCATCTTGCCCCTTATGGGCGTTATGGCCGCAGTTCCCCTAGTCCATGCCATTAGTAGTGACAGATCTATCATCTGAGAGATGGGTAACTCACTCGCGAAACGACTCAAACAATCGATTCGCGAAACCGATTGAGTGATTTATGATTCTTTTCATAAGAGTCACGATGCACTGATGTTCATTACGATTCGAACGAGTTGTTGAAAAGAGTTAGCTTAAAATTGAATCAGTTTTCCCAACTCTAATCTGACCCCTCATTTTTTCTAAACCATAGGCTGGAGGACCATGAAATTTCCGAAACCCTCTGAAACGCCATGAAACGCCTTGAGTCGCTTGAAATACCTTGAAGTGCCTCAAACCCTCGGAAACTTCTCTGAAACGTCTTGAAACGCGTTGAAACGCTTTGAATGCCTGTGAAACCACCTTTACCTGATAGAACATGAATTTCTCAAGACCCTCGGGAATGCATTCTTTCTCTGAAGCAATTGGCCATTAGGAACGAAGTTATATTATATTGGGTTCCAGGTCATTGTGGAGTTCAAGGAAATGAAAAAGCCGACAACTTAGCAAGACAGGGTACAGCATCGTGTTTTGTTGGCCCTGAACCATTTTGTGGAGTTCCGGAGTATACTCTTAGAATGAAACTGGGAAATGTCTATGGTAGAATTTAATTGGAATGCCACGGATACCTGTAGACAAGCTAAAAGATTTATAAAACCCAGTGCAGCAAAAGCCAAGGCCATATTAAATCTGAACAAAAAAGATCTCAGGGTAATAACCGGTCTGATGACTGGGCACTGCCCAAGCAGATATCACTTAAATAAGATTGGTAAAATTCAATCTTCTGAATGTCGTTTTTGTCAAACGGAAAACGAAACGACTAAAATATTAACGCGCACTCAAACGGCAAAAACTAGCAATAGCCAATATCTTACAAAAATATTGATGACGACTAGCTAAGTCTTTTACAATAGAGAGATGTTCCTTCTCTTTATCATCTGCACAAAAAAACTATTGAAAAATTTTCATTGAATTTCGAGTAATTCAATAAAAAACTGAATTTTTATTGCTTCGCCCACACAAAGTGTTAGGCGAATTTGATCAAGTTTATTGCTAATTTGTAATTTTCAATTGTGCGATTATATAGCTGCCAAAACGAAACAGCTGAACACATTTTATGCAAATGTGGAGTATTATATAATTTAAGGTCGTCAATATTAGGGAAAGGGTTATTAAGCCCTTGGATATTTGGCAGTTTAATCCGAATAGGGTAATCGACTTCATAAAACGAGTTGAGCCTAATTGGGATCAAATGCTACATCAACCAATGTCCATCACATCTCAATTGTGACAGGATATTTGATGAGCACTAAAGCAAACATGGGTCATGCCACAATATTCCTACACAATGAAAGCAGTGGTTTCAAAAGCTCTACAGATAAGGGATAAAAAAAGACCCTCGGAAATCCTTAAAACGCCTTAAACGCCGCTTTAAACGCCTCTAAAACCCCGTAAAGCACACATGAAAGCCTTTTAAGCTCACTGAAGCCCCTCTGAAGCCCCCTGAAGTGATCTGAAACACCTTGAAATACTTTGAAACGCTATTGTAAATTCTTTTGAACCCACCTGAAGCTAACCTAAAAGCTGAAGTCCGCTAAATCCCCATTGATACCCACTAAACGGCTCCGAAACACCCATAGAGCTTAACTGAAAGCTTGTGAAGCCTCCGGGAACCCTCTGAAACTCCTGGAATACTATGCATCGTCTTCAGATGCTTCAAAGCACCGCTGAAAACCCCCTGAAGTTCACTTTAAACCAGTTCATCAGTCTTCCGGAGAGGTACACGATTGGTGTATTTTTATACGGGGTATACGTTTCGTACAGTAATGGTGTATTGTATTGGTGGCCTTGTTCCCTTCTTCTGGCAACGATTGTACTTTCCTACTAGCAAATTTCTGTTTCGAAATTTGAAATGCGAAACCGCTGTCGAGGCTGGAGCAATATCCACCTTCAGGTTTTCTTCTCCAAGATTCATCAGTTCAGTAAACACTCAAGTAACATTTGTTAGATTTGAGGTTCTTAAAACCAACATAAAACCAAAGTAAAGGTAATAGGTTTCATGACGCACTCCAAAGCCTCTTCAATACTTGTTACTACAACCTGTTACTTGGTCAAGGAATCGAACAATGGTATAAAGGATTTCCAGGCTTCCCCGAATTCCCCCTGACGTCACTTCGTCCAGGACGAGGTTCAGCAGACTGTCGTGAGTGAACGAGATAGTGGTGTGAGTGAACGAAGAATCATTGATCAACAGATAACATTGATCGAATTGATAACCCTCATAAAATGTTCAAAAAAGCATTTTTCGATGAATCATTTTTTGCTTACAAATTCGCGTTTGTCGCGGTTTTGCTCAATTTTTTATTATTATTATTATTATTATTTATTATAATAGAGTATAACAGCACAAGTAACCTCCTAATGGTTTTCAAAGTATATGCTATTATTGAGGAAGTATTACCGGAGGAATGGATGGAAGGTATCGTGTGTCCCATCTACAAAAAGGGCGACAAGTTGGATTGCGGGAACTACCGCGCGATCACACTACTGAGCGCTGCCTACAAGATACTCTCTCAAATTTTATGCCGCCGTCTATCACCGATTGCAAGAGAGTTCGTGGGGCAATATCAGGCTGGATTTATGGGCGAACGCGCTACAACGGACCAGATGTTCGCCATCCGCCAGGTGTTGCAGAAATGCCGCGAATACAACGTGCCCACACACCACTTGTTCATCGATTTCAAATCGGCGTATGATACAATCGATCGAGAACAGCTATGGCAGATTATGCACGAATACGGATTCCCGGATAAACTGATACGGTTGATCAAGGCGACGATGAATCGAGTGATGTGCGTAGTTCGAGTATCAGGGACACTCTCGAGTCCCTTCGAATCTCGCAGAGGGTTACGGCAAGGTGATGGTCTTTCGTGCTTGCTGTTCAACATTGCTTTGGAGGGTGTAATAAGAAGAGCGGGGATAAACACGAGTGGGACGATTTTCACGAAGTCCGTTCAGCTGCTTGGTTTCGCCGATGATATTGATATTATTGCTCGTAAATTTGAGACGATGGCGGAAACGTACATCCGACTAAAGAGGGAAGCCAGGCGAATCGGATTAGTCATTAATGTGTCGAAGACAAAGTACATGATGGCAAAGGGCTCCAGGGAGGAATCACCGCGCCCGCCACCCCGAATTTATATCGACGGTGATGAAATCGAGGCGGTTGAAGAATTCGTGTACTTGGGCTCACTGGTGACCGACGACAACGACACCAGCAGAGAAATTCAGAGGCGCATTGTGGCAGGAAATCGTGCCTACTTTGGACTCCGCAGAACTCTACGATCGAATAAAGTTCGCCGTAACACGAAGTTAACCATCTACAAAACGTTGATTAGACCGGTCGTCCTCTATGGGCACGAAACATGGACCCTACGTGCAGAGGACCAACGCGCCCTTGGAGTTTTCGAACGGAAGGTGTTGCGTACCATCTACGGCGGAGTGCAGATGGAAGACGGGACCTGGAGAAGGCGAATGAACCACGAGCTGCATCAGCTGCTGGGAGAACCAACCATCGTCCATACCGCGAAAATCGGAAGGCTACGGTGGGCGGGTCACGTCATCAGGATGTCGGATAGCAACCCGACTAAAATGGTTCTCGAGAGTCATCCGACCGGTACAAGACGACGTGGAGCGCAGCGAGCTAGGTGGGTCGACCAAGTGGAGGACGATCTGCGGACCCTACGCAGAGTGCGGAACTGGAGACAAACAGCCATGGACCGAGTGGAATGGAGGCGGCTACTATGTACAGCAGAGGCCACCCCGGCCTTAGCCTGACCGGTAAGTAAGTAAGTAAGTAAGCTATTATTGATTATAAATAATGCCGATGTACTTTACTATTAATTTAATTATCAAACTTCTAAACTTGTAAGAATTGTATACCCTGGAAAAATCGAGCGTAGATGTCTGCACCGCTTATGGTTTGAAAACTCTCGATGTCGGCTCGACATCCACATTCCATTTTTTGTTTTGTCTTGTTTTTCGGGTAAAGCGATTCTTGTCGGGTATAGCTCATATAACGTCATTCACCTTCGCATGTTGGGTTCAATATGAAAAAAAAAACAGACACGTCAGCGTAGTGCGCCTAGCGTACTCTTTTAGAAGGGTTAAATTACACTCAAACCTCCATTTAGGTAGGATCCATTTAGGTAAAATCTATTTAGGTCCCTCCATTTAGGTAACGTTACCTAAATGGAATTTGACTGTGTTCAGATCAGTTGGAGTACTTAAGATGAGGTATAAGGGTAGTTTACGGGAAAGAAGTAGTGAGTTGGGGATATGGGGGGAGGGAGGGAGATGTAATGTTGAGATATGCCCCCCCCCCCTTCCGTGCAGTGTTGAAAAGTGTCAGTATTCAGCGTCATTTCCAGCTGAAATTGAGATAAGCAACCATCCTTCCATCATTCAATTGATATCAGCTCCAGCAGTGATGACGTCAAACCCGATATCAACCTATCGTTCACCTGTTTTTATTTTGGCCACCAAACCCAACATAGACCCAACAGATGTTCGATGTTGGTCCAACAATGGCCCAACATACGATAAAAATTAACCCGACTTTGACCCGACATTCAATAACTTTTCAGTCTGGCGGAATTTCGCAGGGTTTTTCGTGTTTCGTGCACAGCTAGTCACTTGAATGACAATTCTGATCTAAGACCCTGCAAAACCCCCGAAAACGCCCCTGAAGCCCCTTCCCTCCTGAAATCCATCCCTTCCTGAAACTTCTTGAAAGCCATCTGAAACTCCCTCCACATGACCTCCTTTAAATCTCCTAGTAACTCACCTTCTTACACTTCTTTGCAACCTTGTACTCCATTTAGGTAATGAACTGAATCCATTTAGGTAATGAATCCATTTAGGTAAAAATTCTATTTAGGCAGTCCCGACTCGTTACCTAAATAGAGGTTTTGGTGTAATATGTTCAAAACTTATTTGATTAAATAAAAATACAGCTCTAGGAAAGAGAGCTCGCTATGCGTATGCATGGTTAAATGTTGATATTCTGTAAAGTGTATGCTTTTAAAGGGATAAACGCTCGCTGAGCACTTTTAGAACGCACACTGTTGTGCGGTGCATTTGTTATCAATTTTAAGGGATATGATCTGAAATTGATCAAATCTGGTGATGTGGGAAATCTCTTTCTAGTACATACACCCGTGAATAACACAAATTCTGATACTCTGTTTAACCATCTTAAAAGATTTCACTGTCAACTGGGTTTTTAAATTTAGAATAATGTATTGAATTGGTGGCCTTGTTTCTCATTCAGAATATGGAATTATCTCAACACCGCTAAAGAAGCGAATTCCTTGTTAGATTTCTGTTCCTGAAGATATCCTTGACATTTTTTTAGTAAGACGTCTAATGTAACCCTTATGTTGGCATTTTCTGATAAAGCATAAATTTGGGAGGACTTTTAGTGCACCATGATTTTAAAACCCTTGTGATAGATAAATTTACGGAGTTTTTCACTAGTATTTCACAAATCCACTAATAATACATGGTACTACTGTTGTGGAACTTTGTTCAATTGTGCACTGAAAATACACCATATGGTGTTGTGAATCGTAAATGAAGACATGCCCAAAACATGTGATGATCCAATCAACATTACAAATGAAAGTCAAAGCTGAACGAGAAGTGAAAAATAAAATCAAACCCCAAAAGTTCATAAAGCAATCTATAAGTAGAGCATGATTGGCACATGACATTTTTACTTACTTCAGTTTCGGCAGTTCGCAAAACACCCACTCCGATACGTCTTCGATGCGTACCTCTCGATGTGTGCTGCTGAGATCACTTTTGTTGCCAACAATCACCATTGGGATGTCCTGGAAGTCGGCTCGTTGTTCTCGGATTTCCTCAAAGCACTGTTTCACACATCCCAGACTCAGCTCGGACGTACTGGCGTAAACCAGCAGGAAAGCGTGGGCGGTGGCAATCGATAGTCTCCGCATTGCCGGAAATTGCATCTCCCCAGATGTGTCAAGTATGTCAACCTTATTTTTTTATTCATTTTAAATATTACAAAAAGGGAAAGATGGGAACGCAGAACAGAAAAAAGAACATTAAAATGAGAAATCATTGCACCTTTGTAGTTGGGCTGTGCAGTTGTACATCACACAGTATGCGTCGAACAAAACATGAACTTTTACATCTTCTACCTTGTCTTCTACGTAAAAGTGTTTCAGAGATGAACCACCTTAATGTTGGAACATCGTTTTGAAATTACAAATCGGTTCCACTCATACTTATGAATTTTCTAACAATTTTCGATTTACAAATGATTTATTTTTAGTTTCTAGTTACTAGTTTATCATTTTCATATGTTTGATCGTTGGGCTTCCATAATAAATAATGGCTGCTACGGTCTTGGCCTCTTACACTCCTAATTTTGCACTGAAGAAGTTATAATCCGAATGAAAAAAACAAGAGCTAGTATAAATGATCCAAGTTCATTTTTTTCAACACATACTGTCGAGGGAGCCTTTGTCCTGGACGAGGCTTTAGTATGTGGAGTGGAGGAAGATATATACTTACCTTTAACGTCACTGCTCCCAGGTCGTATTCTCGATTGTACAAATCCTCCACGGTTGGTCTGTACTTGTCTGAATAAGTTTTGAAGAGGAAACGTTTTATAATGCAGCTTTTTCCCACGCCAGCACCACCAAGGATCACCAGTCTTATTCGTTCAAAGTCAGACATTTTCATTTAGATTGAAGCAGAAACGTAAGGAAGCGTGTACAGAATAGAACTTATTGCGAGCCGCTCGAGCACGACGTTGATCCCGGCCACATATGGTTGCTGCCTTTTGCACTAATTCACTCACTTTTTTTATTGCAACTACTATTCCTAGCTTCGCATGGTAGGACTTCACTTAATTTTTCGCCCGGTTGACTAACGAAGAATAGACATATGTTTGGTTGAATTACTGCTAAGCCACAATCTGTCTTTGTATGTATCTTTTATTGCGGAAACGTGCCAAAATTTCATCAACATTTTTTCTGCAGATAAATCGATAGTCATTTATTGGTTGATTTGGTTTTGTATCGAAAATTCCTTTTTTTAGTTCCTCATGATTCAGTCGCAATAATTGCAGCTGTTGTGCGCTGATTAGGGCAAACATGTTAGGCTGACCATACGTCCCGTATTCAACGGGACAGTACCGTTTTTATGACCTTTTAAGGTTGTCCCGTCGTATTGTGGAAAAAGGTCAAAATGTCCCGTATTTTTCGGAAAACGAGCATCTTAGTGTTAACAAAAAAGTTAAGTTTAACTTATTAAGATAACATTTCGAAATATTTTCGTATCATTACTCTGTTCAATGAAACAGATACTTCATGATTAAGAAGTAAAGCATCATCCTGTTAAAATTTTGAGTTAAAATATTAACGATTAAAAGTATCAGAGCTTGCTAAAATTAACATAATAATAGGTTTTTCGTGTTTTTATTCCAATTCTTAACAAGTTTAAAATGTAGTTTGTGAAGTGTTCAGCCAAAATTTTGTATTACATATACATTTTAGATTCTTCAGCAATTCTACAAGAATTTATTAGAACAAAATGTTGATTTCTCCATTTTTTTTAAGTCAACGAATCTCTAATCTCTAATTCTGACAGCTCTTCGAGGAGTAAATTCAAAAATTCTGTTTGGCAGAGCATACAAAAAATAAAATTGCATCCAACCAGAGTGAACTGTAAACCATTCCATAGAATCAGCGAAATATTTTAGTTTTGGTCCAAATGATGAACATTTCAAGTTTTCCTCATCGCTGTCAGTTTTCTAACTTCTAACCGACTCATAGTAACAATCTGTGAGAGAATTTAACACGTAATAAAAAATACGGGTGTTGGAGGATCGATTTGGATTTCGATGGCGTTCATCGCCATTTTTCCAAATCACAGTCAGCCAGACCGAACCAAATCCACTGCATTTAAAAATCAATTTATTCTCAACAATAAAAAAAGATGAACTGGCTTTGAATACATGCGTTACGTTGATACACCTCATACTGATTATTTAACCCAGGAGCCGTCATTGAACAACAAGGCTAATAAGAATAATAAAGCTTGAAAAAAAATCACTTGGTTCGCTTTGGCTGATCGAAAAATGGCGTTTTCACGAAAACCATGCTAGAGAAGAATGTTTAGAACTTGATTCAGACTTAACGACTGACCTTCAGCTAAGTAAAATGAACTAGAGGTAACGTGCTTGATTATCACTTAAAGGACCCAAGTTCGAATCTCTTTAATATTTTCGAAATGTTTTTGTCTTAGTTCACTTTGGCAGATCATTTTCATGGTTTTCTTCGACCAGTATAAATTTTAAGTACACAAATTGCTCCATTTTCACATCTCAGGACCTCAGGATATGCAAGGACATCATTTTACATAATCACTCTTGCTCTGTGCCTGCACATGCACCGCCTATAAAAAAAAAAACATAGATGGGAAGGGCTGAGCTGGGAGGGCTTCCGTCGTTCACATTTCACACTATTTTGAGACCTTTGTGCTACCATACTACGCGTCCTCTCTGATTCATGTAAAGGATTGTTACTGATATCGATTTCAACTTCATAGACACTGAAAAATCGAGATTTTTTATCACATTCCGACTGGTTTTCTCTGAAACAAAGAAACACAGTCAGCCACACTGAACTATAAACCATATTCCAGTTCAGCCAGAGTGAACTGAGTGCAAAGTACTGAGAAATTAAATGGTATTATATCAACGATTTTAAATAATTTTCATGTTTTCTTCATCTCTGATGGTTAATAAAGGCTTGTAAGTTACATGTGTGCGAAAAAGTTTCAAATAATCTTAGCTGTTGTTTGTTTCTGAGTAGTTGAACTTGAAGCTTAATTATCTCGGAATAAACTTTTTGGCGCTTAGTTCGGTTTAGCAGAACCCCGGCCAAATATAAAATAAAAATAAAAATGGGCCAAACTACGACTATTATAGAATAGTTACATTCAAAAATGAACATACTGAATGGTTAGCATTCTCAGTCATTCTTCAATTGTCCAATAATTAATTAAACAATAAAATAATAAAACTTCGAGACAGATTCTTATGATTATTTATTTTGGTGCGACTTAAATTTCGAGAGTTACTCAGATTTGTGTGTTGTTTTAAATCACATAAAAATTGCTTATCCAAGTTTTAGTCACAAATAATAGGATTAAGACTCGATAAATAAAATGTGATTTGGATTCTAACTAAGATAACTCTTATTTACTAACCAGTTCTGAAATTTACTGTCTTTAATTGTCTTAAAAATTGAATTTCTTAGAAGTAAGTTGAACATCGTTTTTAATACTGTGGAAAAAACATCGAATTTCTTAGTACTTTCTTTGTTTAATAATTATTTAATTTTTGCACGCTATAACTTTCAGTCGCTCGATTGATTTCTTCTCAAGTAGCAATGACCGCGGAATAACAGCTTATTCAGCCAAAATTTTGAAAATGAAGTTTAAGAGTGGCTTATTCGTCTGTTGTACAGCAATAATGTTTGTTGCGTTATCTTTTAACATAATTTTAAAGATAACTTAGTAGTCTCAAAACATTGTTAACACTCGCAGGTTTCTTTTCTCATGTAATTTGCTTTTATAAGAGCGCATTAATTTGTATATTTGAGAACTTTTGAAAAATAAACGTTCCCTAATGTAAAAAAAAATATAATTTCAGTGTTAAACATTTTGTATGTCCCGTATTTCATGCTCATATGTCCCGTTTTTATCTTATTACTATCTGGTCAGCCTATGTATAGTATGCCTCCTTAAGCAGGAACGGCAATATCTCTTAAGGTACACCGGGGAAAGTTGAAACGGGTGGGGTAAGATAAAACAACGAGTTAACATGATGTTAACTAATGATGACAAACAATTTGATTGTCATAACGCATAGTTTATGAATCAAACAATCATTTAGCGTATAATAATAATAATTATTGTGTGGCTTCGTGGTCGTGCGGCTAAGGTCACCAAGCCTTTAGTCGCATCGTGCTAAGGAGCGCGGGTTCGATTCCCGCCGCAGCTGTCAGGAAAAAATTTCCGGCTGTGCCACTGGGCATTGCATGCTAGTCCGTTGTCTAGTGTCGTGCTTCCTTCAAAGAGCAAATAGCTCACTGGAAGCATTTAAGGTGTCTGTGTCTTTAAAAAAAAGTTATGTTTAAAAAATTTATTTAAAATGTTTTCTCAATGTTTGCTCTAGCATAAATTTCACTTAAACCCTTTGCGCCAGCCCTTAATATCAAGCAAAATCGCTAATTTGTGCACAGCCCACTCATTTCGACCAGTAGATCACTTTCCACTTGGGAAATCATATCCCGGAGATTTTTTTTTTTCAAAATAAGCCCTACCCTAATGTACGCGCCGCAAGGACACAAGTCGTGAGCGTGTAAATGCCCCGACAAAAGCAAACTCTGCAGAAAGTGCGGAGTGGAAGGCCACATCGCCAGGGAGTGCAACTTGGCACCATAATGTCTGATTTGCACGGCGAACAAGGGTCACACACACGACGGGCGAGCCTGAATGTACAGCCTCGGGAGGAGGTCGAACCAACCGACGATAATGCAGGTTACACAACTGATGCCACACAACAGTTGCTATAGCAGTCAGTCTAGGAGTCATGGAACAAAGTGAGGCCTACAGGGCGGTTAAACTGGCACTGAGCAAAGAGATTAAGGCACGTAAGCGGGCGTGCTTTGAAAATTTCTGCCAGGTAGCCAACACGCCTCTTTGGGATGATGCCTACAAAGTAGTCATGGCCGAAACGAAGGGCGCATCAGCACCTCCAGAACGCTCTCCCAGGATGCTGCCGAAGATCGTGGAAATGCTATTCCTACGCCACAATATAATACCATGGGCCCCCGTCCCCTATCTAGTCGCTTAAATTGAAGAAGGCTACGGGTCCGGACGGTATCCCGACAGTAGCCATCAAGACGGATATCGAGGCTAGCCCTGACATGTTCAGAATGGCTATGCGGATATGCATAGACAGAGGCGAATCTCCGGAGAGGTGGAAAAGGTAAAGATTGGATTCTACTCCCCAAACCCGGGAAGCCACCTGATGACCCGTCGGCATACAGACCTATCTGCGTTCTGGACACCGCCGTGTCCAAAAGCTGTTGGAACGAATCATTCTGTCGAGGCTGATGGTGTATACCGCGAAACCCGATGACGCTGACCTCTCGGATAACCAGTTCGGCTTTCGGAAGGGTCGATCGACGATGGACGCGATTAGGGCTGTAACTAAAACGGCCGAGATAGCGCTCCAAAAGAAGCAAACTGGAATCCGCTATTGAGCGGTCGTCGCGCTGGACGTAGAGATTGCGTTCAACAGCTTCATCTGGGCCGCCATCCAGTGCGCCATACACCACCTAGGATTCCCGGTTAGCCTATGCCGGATACTAGAGAGCTACTTCCAGAATAGGGTGCTAATCTTTGACACCGAGGAAGGCGAGAGGCTGAAATTCGGAAACCACGTGGAATATGCCTGCAAAAGGATCAGCATGGCGATAATGGCATTGTCAAAGATAATACATACTAAATAGCTCGGCAATAGTCTCGAGTAAGCGTAAGCTACTCGCGACAGTAGCGGTCTCAATACTATGGTAAGACGCCGCTGCATGGTCGAATGCGCTAGTGGTCAATCGAAACGTAAAGCGACCCGAGAGTAGAGTAATGCGGGGCAAAAGTTCGCACCTAACAGACTTCACAAAATAACTATTGAACGAATAGAAAATATCGTTTTTCTTCGTTGAACGGGTTCCTATCATGTTGCCTTCAAAACGTAGTACTAGATTTTTTTCGCGTTCCTTTTGTAGTTTTAGTAATACAATTTTTAAAACAAGTACTCCAATGCGAACTTTTGCCCCATAGTGGGGGCAAAAGTTCGCATTATGCGGGGCAAAAGTTCGCACCTTGTGCAGGGTAGTTTATTGGTGTGATATTCATTTATTTCATGTTAATTCATGTTCATCTTTTCACTTTAGCCATGAAATCTGTTTCTTTCTGTTCTTAGAATTACGACCCAACTGGAATACGACCAGTTCAGCTTTTGTATAGAGTGTGTTTTTTAAAGACTTCCACAACTATTAACTAAGAGCTGTCCTTTACAACGTTACTGAAGTTGACAAAATTCATTGCGGGGTAATCATAGAGATACGTGTTGCACAAAATGCATGAAAAAAAAAATAAATATGCAGCAAAACTGTTGAACGGGACTGTTATCGAATCTTATCCCCGTCAGTATGGTGATGGATTATAACTGTGAATTTACAAACTATACTATATATGAAAGACCCCGGTAAAGTAGATGAACATAAGACCTTCAGAAACATACGAAAAGACACGACGAGGATGGCGAAGAAAATGTTTTAAAATGTTTTTTTAAGTCATTTTTCATTTATTGATTTAAATACGTGAACATAATGTTTGCTTTACAATCAATCTTCTTACAAAACTAAGTTCAGACCCTCTGTCGCAACGATTTCAGGGTGTATACTACTCATATTATGCATATATAGTAGGTTGTCCCAAAATTTGCACATGGTCGAAAAGCTTGGGGGCTCACCCTGCAAATGATAGCTAAGGGTGTTAGAAACAAACTTTTGTATGACGGCAACTTTTAGAAATGACGTTTAGAGGTCGCCCGGCGAGATTTTTGAAAAATGGCCATTTTTCTTAATAAATTTCATACAAATATTTTTTACCGTACAAAAATTGGCAATACTCACCATTTTTATAATTTTTACAGCTTGATATGGATCCACGCTACTTGGGAAAAATAATTAACGACATGTTTTGCAGGTAACTTTTTTATACTGAATTTTAGAATTTACTAAAATTTGTCATTTTTTGATATACTGTGCATTTTACCCACCATAAAAAGTATCTGAACATTATGCTAATTTAAAACAAATTCCATAAAAAAGATAGGAAATTTTATGAGGAAAAACTTTGCCGAAGACAGTATGGCGTTTTTTTCTATCCGTTTTGGAGTTATTCACGATTTACTATTTGGTGAAATTTTGATTTTTTGGTACGACGGCGAATGTGAACAGTTGAAAAACGAGAAGAATGCAGCATGGGCGAGAATGCTGCAACACCGTACGAGAGCGAATGAGGCACGTTACAAACAGGCGCGGAACAGGCAGAACTCAGTCTTCCGGATGAAGAAGCGCCAGCAGGAAGAACGAGATCGCGAAGCGATGGAAGAGCTGTACCGCGCTAAGGACACACGAAAGTTCTACGAGAAGCTGAACCGCTCGCGCAGAGGCTTTGTGCCACAAGCCGACATGTGCCGAGATAATCACGGGAATATTCTCACGAGCGAGCGTGAGGTGGTCGAGAGGTGGCGGCAGCATTACGATGAGCACCTCAATGGCGACGTTGCAAGTACCGAAGGTGGCGTGGTAACAGATCTAGGAGTATGTGCACAGGACGAAAGACTTCCGGCCCCGGACCTTCAAGAGATTGAGGAGGAGGTTGTAGGGATTGAGAGGGGTACTGAGAAAATAAGCTACTGGGCATATACCATTGGCAGCGGTGAAGCACCGTCGGCAAAAACAAAGCAAACGACGAGCACAGAAAGAAACGTCAGTCTTGTAAAGTATTTTGCGCGTGCAGCTTGTTTGGCGAGTGCGGTGCTGCTTGATTCCGATGCACATCGGCGGAATTGGAGTTTGGCCCGCCATAATGTACCGGAAGATTGGTTCCGGACACGACATTGGCACAGTTGGTAGAAGATGTGCACGCTCGGGCTCGGTTGTTGGTGCAGTGAATGCGAAGGGATTGAACTGCGGGCTGGTGGCTCGATCCCAACAGATTGAGGAGAAACGGGGTGTTTTGTATTTTGTTTGGTGCAGAAGCTTTTGGGGGCGAAAGTTGCCTTGTTTGCTAGCTACGATGCGATAATTGATGGCGGATCGTTTTAATTGCAAGGACGTGTACGAATGCAGGTTTAACTGTGTTTTGGAATGGAGATTTTTTTTCTACCGCCGGATGCAAGTTTAGTTGATTGTTTGTGAACTGAACAGTTTCGTGTGTGAGATGATATTTAGTTCTTGCTTGAAATAGTTCTTGTTTATCGCGAGGTTTGTTATTGGATTCGTCAGAGTAAACAGAAGCAGAATCGAAATCCGGAGAAATTTGAAATGAGGACGAAAACAAAAGCAAAACAAAAAATCATAACAGATCTTATAGTTAATTATTTTATTTGCAGCAATTCAAACATATTCAAAACAGAGTTAATTGATTATCGTTTTGTATGAAAATAGTGAGATTTGTGTTCTTGTTGGCTGGAGGCGAGGCTTTCAATGGTGTTGTTTTGTTGCCTGTTATTGATATAATTTAGTACTTGCGTGGTATATACTAGATTCCCATTATATGAAATCAAATAGATGAGTATGCTTTACACAGGCATGTTCGATAGAACAGAACAGCGAATTTCCCCGAGAGGGTAAGCTGCAACTGATAACAAATTCCCCTGAGAGGGTAAGCGAATTCCCCCGAGAGGGTAAGCTAACAGCGAATTCCCCCGAGAGGGTAAGCTGCAACTGATAACTAATTCCCCTGAGAGGGTAAGCGAATTCCCCCGAGAGGGTAAGCTAACAGCGAATTCCCCCGAGAGGGTAAGCTGCAACGGATAACTAATTCCCCTGAGAGGGTAAGCGAATTCCCCCGAGAGGGTAAGCTAACAGCGAATTCCCCCGAGAGGGTAAGCTGCAACTGATAACTAATTCCCCTGAGAGGGTAAGCGAATTCCCCCGAGAGGGTAAGCTAACAGCGAATTCCCCCGAGAGGGTAAGCTGCAACTGATAATTAATTCCCCTGAGAGGGTAAGCGAATTCCCCCGAGAGGGTAAGCTGCAACTAATAACTAATTCCCCTGAGAGGGTAAGCGAATTCCCCCGAGAGGGTAAGCTAACAGCAAATTCCCCCGAGAGGGTAAGCTGCAACTGATAACTAATTCCCCTGAGAGGGTAAGCGAATTCCCCCGAGAGGGTAAGCTAACAGCGAATTCCTCCGAGAGGGTAAGCTGCAACTGATAACTAATTCCCCTGAGAGGGTAAGCGAATTCCCCCGAGAGGGTAAGCTAACAGCAAATTCCCCCGAGAGGGTAAGCTGCAACTGATAACTAATTCCCCTGAGAGGGTAAGCGAATTCCCCCGAGAGGGTAAGCTAACAGCGAATTCCTCCGAGAGGGTAAGCTGCAACTGATAACTAATTCCCCTGAGAGGGTAAGCGAATTCCCCCGAAAGGGTAAGTTAACAGCGAATTCCCCCGAGAGGGTAAGCTGCAACTGATGACTAATTCTCCTGAGAGGGTAACCGAAATCCCCCGAGAGGGTAAGCTAACAGATTAGAGAAGAGAGATGAGAGATAAAAAAATGAGACACGATGGTGATGAAAGAAGAGAGGTGAAGGATGCGAGATGAGAGCTGACAAACGAGACAAACGAGAGGTAAGAGATGAGAGACGATGATGACGAGAGATGATAGATGATAGATGAAGGATGAGAAATGAGAGATAAAAGATGGGAGATTAGAGGTGATGATGAGAAGAGATGTTGATGATGATGATGATGGCGATGAGAGATGGGAGGTGACAGATGAGGGACGTAAGATGAGAGATGATAAATGAGAGATGAAAGATGACAGAAGAAAGATGAGAGATGAGAAATGAGAGATTATAGATGAGAAATGAGAAATGAGAGATGAAAGATGAGAGATGAGAGGTAAGAGATGAGAAATTTGAGAGATGAGTGATGAGAGATGAAAGATGAGGGACTAAAGATGATAGATGGTAGATGAGAGTTGATGATTATAAGAGGTATTGATGATGATGATGATCATAGTGATGAGAGAAGAAAGGTGAGAGAAGATGATGATGAGAGATGAAAGATGAGAAATGAGAGATTACAGATGAAATATGAGAAATAGGAGATGAGAGATGAATGATGAGCTATGAGAGGTGAGAGATGAGAGATTAAAGTTCAGATATGAGAGATGATTATCAAAGATGAGATACGAGAGATAAAAAAAATAAGACACGATGGTGATGTAAGATGAGAGATGAAAGATGCGAGATAAGAGATGAGAGGTAAGAGATGAGAGATGATGATGATGAGAGATGAAAGATGGGAGATGATCATAATGAGAGATGAGATTGTGTGAATGTTAAAAAAGATGTGAAAATGTCTTAGAAAACGTAATAAAAGTGACAAAGACGGTGATTGAAAATGAGGATGATTGTGATGGTGATAATTGATAATGATGATAGATAAGAAATGAAGGATGAGAGATGAAAGATGGGAGATGAGAGATGGTAGATAAAATAGGAGATGCTGATGATAATGATAATGGTGATGAGACATGAGAGATTACAGATGAAGATGAGAAATGAGTGATGAGAGATGACAGATAAGGGGTGAGAGATGAGATTGGTATTACTGTGCTAATGATAATGATTTATGATGATGTTAGATGAGAAATGAAGGATTAGAAATGAGAGGTGAGAGATGAGAGATAAAAGATGGAAGATAAGAGATGATGAAAAGAGATGATGATGATGATGATGATGATGGTGAGACTAAATGTGACAGATGATAGATAAGTGACGAGAGATGAGAGATGAATTATAAGGGATGAAATATAAGAGGTGAGAGATGATAGTTGATGATAATAAGAGATGTTGATGATGATGAGAGGTGAGAGATGAAAGATGAGAGAAGATGATGTTGATGATGATGAGAGATGAGCGTTGAGAAATGAAAGATGAAAGATGACAGATGCGAGATGAGAGACGAAAGATAAGACGCGAGGAAGGAGAGATTAAAGATGAGAGATTAGTGATAAGAGGTGAAAGTTGAGAGACGCGAGATGAGATATGAGTGATGAGAGATGAAAGATGAGAGATGATGATGATAAGCGATGAGAGGTGAGAGATAAGAGATAAAAGATGAGAGTGAGAGATGAAAGTTGAGAGGTGAGAAATGCGAGATAACAGATGAGAGATGAGACATAAGAGATGAGACATAAGAGATGAGAGATAAGCGATGAGAGATGAGTTGAAAGATGAAAAATAAGAGATGAGAAATGAGAGTTGATGATCAAAGATGAGAGAAAGAAGTTGAGTGATAAGAAATTAGAGATGAGACACGACGGTGATGAGAGATGAAAGGTAAGAGATGAGAGATGATGATGATGAGATATGAAAGATGATAGATAGTTATGATGATGAGAGATGAGCGACGAAAAATGAGAGATGAGAGATGGTAGATGAGAGATGATGATGATAAGAGATTTGATGATAATGATGATGATGATGATGATAGTGATGAAAGATGAGAGATAAGAGATGATGATGATGATGAGGACAGATGAGCGATGAGAAATGAAAGATGAGAGATGAAAAATGAGCGATGAGAGATGAAAGATGAGAGGTGAAAAATGAGATGAAAGTTGAGAGCTGAGAGGAGAAAGATGCGAGATGAGAGATGAGTAATGAGATATGAAAGATGACAGATGATCAGTGATGAGAGGTGAGAGAGGAGAGATGAAGGATGAGAGATGAGGAATGATGACGATGATTAGAGCTGAAAGATGAGGGACGAAATATGAGAGATGGTAGGTGAGAGACGAGAGATAAGAAATGAAAGATGATAGTGATTAGATATGAGAGATGAGAGATAAGAGATGAGAGATGATGATAATGAGAGATGATGATGATTAGAGATGAAAGATGAGAGATAAGAAAGAAGAGATGATAGACGATAATAGTGAGATTTGAGAGATTGTTATGACTGTGGTAAAGGTTAAAAAAGGTAGTAAAAGTGACAAAGATGGTGGTTGGAAATGAGGATGATTGTGATAATGATGATTGATAATATGGTTTTTAGAACGAAGACAATTGTAAGTTGTAGTACAATAAAGTGAAATGTAAACAAAGTGAATATAGTGAAAATTGAGGAGAGATGAAAGATGAAAGATGAGGGATGAAAAATGAGAGATGGTAGATGAGAGATGAAAAATGGAAGATGATATTGATGAGAAATGAAAGATGCGAGATAAGAGACAAGAGATTATGCTGATGAGAGATGCTGATGATAAAAGATTAGAGATGGTGATGAGCGATGAGAGAAAAGAGATGAGAGATAAGAAAGAATTGATGATAGACGATAATAATGAGAGATTGGCATGATTGTGGTAAAGGTTAAAAAACATAAGGCAGTGAAAATGACAAAGAAGGTGGTTGAAAATGAGGATGATTGTGATGATTGATAATATCGTTTTTAAAACGAAGGCAATTATAAGTTGTAGTACAATAAAGTGAAATGTGATCGAACTTAATATTGTTGATTGAAAAATTGAGGTCAGAGGGGAGAGATGAACATGATTAAAGAGGAGCGTTGAGAGATGAAAGATGAGGGACGAAAGATAATAGATGGTAGATGAGAGATGAGAAGTGAAAGATGATAATGATGAGGGATAAAAGACGACGATGAGAAGATGATGATGAGCGATGAGAGAAGAGAAAAGGGAGATAAGTTAGAAGAGATGATAGACGACAATAATGAGAGATGAAAGATTGGCATAACTGTGGTCATGGTTAAAATAAAAATAAGTTTGTAAAAGTGGCAAAGAAAGTGGTTGAAAATGAGGATGATTGTGATGGTGATGATTTATAATATCGTTTTTAGAACGAAGGCATGAACTAAGGCAAGTATAAGTTGTAATACAATAAAGTGAAATGTAAACGAACTTAATATTGTTGATTGAAAAATTGAGGTGAGACGGGAGAGCTGAAGATGATGAGAGATGAGCGATGAGAGATGAAAGATGAGGGACGAAAGATAAGAGATGGTAGATGAGAGATGAGAAATGAAAAATGATAATTATGAAAGACGATGATGAGAAGATGAGAGATGATGATGAGCGATGAGAGAAGAGATAAGAAAGAAGAGATAACTGTGGTAAGAGCAACATTAACGGCGGCTACTATTCGAGCAACCCGCGCAGCGCTACCATTTTGACTTAACCACCCTTTTCCACACCGGTAGCAATCAAATCATCAATTGTAAGTTGTACTATAAGGTAAACGAAGTGAATATTGTTGATTGAAAAATTTAAACTTTTAAAATAATGAGAGAGTAGAACAGGGGGAGAATGTAGGGATTGAGAGGGGTACTGAGAAAATAAGCTACTGGGCATATACCATTGGCAGCGGTGAAGCACCGTCGGCAAAAACAAAGCAAACGACGAGCACAGAAAGAAACGTCAGTCTTGTAAAGTATTTTGCGCGTGCAGCTTGTTTGGCGAGTGCGGTGCTGCTTGATTCCGATGCACATCGGCGGAATTGGAGTTTGGCCCGCCATAATGTACCGGAAGATTGGTTCCGGACACGACATTGGCCGGTTGAAAAACAACAAAGCCGCTGGAGCAGATCAACTACCCAGCGAGCTTCTAAAATACGGTGGAGAAGCACTGGTGAGAGCACTACACTGGGTCATTACCAAGATTTGGGAGGAGGAAGTATTACCGGAGGAATGGATGGAAGGTATCGTGTGTCCCATCTACAAAAAGGGCGATAAGTTGGATTGCGGGAACTACCGCGCGATCACACTACTGAGCGCTGCCTACAAGATACTCTCTCAAATTTTATGCCGCCGTCTATCACCGATTGCAAGAGAGTTCGTGGGGCAATATCAGGCTGGATTTATGGGTGAACGCGCTACAACGGACCAGATGTTCGCCATCCGCCAGGTGTTGCAGAAATGCCGCGAATACAACGTGCCCACACATCACTTGTTCATCGATTTCAAATCGGCGTATGATACAATCGATCGAGAACAGCTATGGCAGATTATGCACGAATACGGATTCCCGGATAAACTGATACGGTTGATCAAGGCGACGATGGATCGAGTGATGTGCGTAGTTCGAGTTTCAGGGACACTCTCGAGTCCCTTCGAATCTCGCAGAGGGTTACGGCAAGGTGATGGTCTTTCGTGCTTGCTGTTCAACATTGCTTTGGAGGGTGTAATACGAAGAGCGGGGATAAACACGAGTGGGACGATTTTCACGAAGTCCGTTCAGCTGCTTGGTTTCGCCGACGATATTGATATTATTGCTCGTAAATTTGAGACGATGGCGGAAACGTACATCCGACTAAAGAGTGAAGCCAAGCGAATCGGATTAGTCATTAATGTGTCGAAGACAAAGTACATGATGGCAAAGGGCTCCAGGGAGGAATCACCGCGCCCGCCACCCCGAATTCATATCGACGGTGATGAAATCGAGGCGGTTGAAGAATTCGTGTACTTGGGCTCACTGGTGACCGACGACAACGACACCAGCAGAGAAATTCAGAGGCGCATTGTGGCAGGAAATCGTGCCTACTTTGGACTCCGCAGAACTCTACGATCGAATAAAGTTCGCCGTAACACGAAGTTAACCATCTACAAAACGTTGATTAGACCGGTCGTCCTCTATGGGCACGAAACATGGACCCTACGTGCAGAGGACCAACGCGCCCTTGGAGTTTTCGAACGGAAGGTGTTGCGTACCATCTACGGCGGAGTGCAGATGGAAGACGGGACTTGGAGAAGGCGAATGAACCACGAGCTGCATCAGCTGCTGGGAGAACCAACCATCGTCCATACCGCGAAAATCGGGAGGCTACGGTGGGCGGGTCACGTCATCAGGATGTCGGATAGCAACCCGACTAAAATGGTTCTCGAGAGTCATCCGACCGGTACAAGATGACGTGGAGCGCAGCGAGCTAGGTGGGTCGACCAAGTGGAGGACGATCTGCGGACCCTACGCAGAGTGCGGAACTGGAGACAAACAGCCATGGACCGAGTGGAATGGAGGCGGCTACTATGTACAGCAGAGGCCACCCCGGCCTTAGCCTGACCGGTAAGGTAAGGTAAGTAAGAAATTTTGATTTTTAGGTATTTTTAAGAAAAATCACAAAGGAACTGCCCAAAAACACATACAAAGTAAAAAATCACGTATACACAACAAGTTTTTCTCTTCATTTTGTTTAGGAATTATGGTGGCATCATGTATTGATTTTTTGTTTCCGTTGACAAATCCATTTTCTTTGATATAGAAAGGTACCTACTAGCGAGAAACTTTATCATTAGGTATCATTTTGAGATGCCTCAGTAGGCCATGGCATTTTTAACGGTTATGTACTGACAATAGTCCATTTTACGAGCCGATTTTATGAATAAATTTTGACAGGAGGTAGCGTCCAATAACCCGTGAAAATCATATAATCATCAACATTGTTGTCACATCGTAAAATGGCTCATGGTTTATACGAGCATAATTCACAATGACACGCACGGCACATTTTCTATATCATTCAGAAGGTGATACATTCCTCAAAATATACCGTTTGGGTTTTCAATGATGTTGTTCAAATCGTTCAAAGACATGAATAAAACGTTCTAGTAGTCCCTATTATTTTGATCAACACATAGGACGATAAAAATGACGTCTTGAATTGGAACTTAGTATCTAAAAATTGGTGTTCTTACGTAAGATGTTCGTAATCGCGGGTATGGATCAACGTATTCGCCTTTATTCACTTTGCCACTGTTTCCTGGGCTATTTCACTGGTCCAGGACTCATACGTCTTCGTGTAGAAAAATAATTGAGAATCGACAGGAAAGTAAGATAAGGCTCAACATTTTGTGGAGAATATCTTTAAAAATCAATAGGCAGTACGTAACTTGTCAAGAGAGCTAGCTTTTTAAGAAATCTTTGCTAGTTGATTTCTATATGAAGGGATTGAATAACAAAAAAACAATTAATTATGTCACCATAATTCCATAACACAATCAAGACAAAAACTTGTTGAGCATACGTGATTTTTTACTTTGTATGTGTTTCTGGGAAGTTCTTATGTGACATTTTTAGAAAAATACCCAAAAATACAATTTTCACTAAATAGTAAATTGTGAATAACTCTAAAACGGATAGAAAAAACGCCATGCTGTCTTCGGCAAAGTTTTTCCTCATAAAATTTTCTATCTTTTTATGGAATTTGTTTTAAATTAGCATAATGTTCAGATACTTTTTATAATGGACAAAATGCACAGTATATCAAAAAATTACAAATTTTAGTAAATTCAAAAATTCAGTATCAAAAAGTTACCTGCAAAACATGTCGTTAATTATTTTTCCCAAGAAGTTTGGATCCATATCAAGCTGCAAAAAATATAAAAATAGTGAGTATTGCCAATTTTTGTACGGTAAAAAATATTTGTATGAAATTTATTACGAAAAATGGCCATTTTTCAAAAATCTCGCCGGGGCGACCTCTAAACGTCATTTCTGAAAGTTGCCGTCATACAAAAGTTTGTTTCTAACACCCTTAGCTATCATTTGCAGGGTGAGCCCCCAAGATTTTTGACCATGTGCAATTTTGGGACAACCTAATATATAGTAGTTTCTATACGAAATTATCATTGCTTCAAAGATTCTGTAATTATATTCATGTACTAGACTCAGAAATCTAGTGCGAACTTTTGCCTCACAGCTACTGCGAACTTTTGCCTCACTGTCGAGGTTTTAACAATGTCCCTTTCTGCAAGAAGCACTAGTAGTTTATTGTTTATTCGAGTGCACCTCGCGAACTACTATGGAATAACGATTCTCCAACATAAAGAGGTTATGAGATTCTTCTTCTTCCTGTTACTACAAATTCTTATTCCAAAAGGTTCAAAAATTCTATCAAAACCCCTAGAAACACATTTTTTCGCATAACTCTGCCAAACCATAACGAAATCGTTCCAAATTTTATTGACGAGTAGCTGACCTGATTATGTGTAGAACCCATACAGATTTGTTTGGAATCTTAACTCGTGCTCAGAAAAAGACCCACTGCGAACTTTTGCCCCGTGCGAACTTTTGCCCCGCATTACTCTACCCACAGGCTGATGTGCCTCAAGGTGGTCAGCGCATACCGCACGGCTTTACGGGGTGTAATGTGTGCTAGTGGGCATAATGCCCATAGCACTTGTGGTGGCAGAAGATGAAGAGTGCTTCGAGCTACGCGGCATAAGAGGCGCCAGGCAAATCGCCAAAATATCGGCTAAGCTGCAGTGACAGAGGAAATGGGATTCCTCCAGCAAGGGTAGATACCGAGCGTGTCTAAATCGATGAGCAGGCCTCATGGCGAGGTGAATTTTCACTTTCTGCCCAGCCAGGTGCTTTAGGTAGGTGGTATCTTCACAGATTCGGACATGCAGGCTCCCCCGCATATCCGCAATGCACAGACTGCGATGAAACCGCGTAGCATGTGCTCTTCAAATGCCCACGCTTCGTGGAGCAAAGGTCGAGTATGCAGGAGATATGTGTTAGAGATATCGCTCCGGACAACATTGTTGAAAGGTGTATGGGGGCGGACAAGTGGGATTCTGTTACTTCAACGGTGTCCTGAATCGTACTACACAGAAAATAGCGGGCCGACCAACAGCTTGAGTCCACCGGGTAGTCTGCAGTACTAGCCAGGACTCAAGTTTCCAGGGGAGAGAGGACAAATTAAGGCGGTAGCTGTTGGAACGCTAACCAATAGCGAGTACTCTTGTACGGTACCCCCCTTCTTGAAGTCATCCCTAACGGGCGTACCGCGAAGGTAAAGAAGAGATAGAGACTGAGTTTTTAGTGGGTCGACAACCCACATAACCCGAGGTTCACCTCTTGGGTATCTGATCAGCAGAATTTCTCATTATTAAAGACACTACACCGTCTTCAACCAGAGGTTGTACAGACTGAAAAAGCACTAATATTAGACGACGGACAACACACATAACACCCAGCCCAAGTAACATTTTAAGTTTTGTTCGGCTCTACAAGAGATCTTCATGACCAATTTTATAAAACTTGCAATAAAACTGAATCATACATCAAAACCTCTTGATAACCTCTTTAAGAGCATCTTCCGGCTAAGTGGACCACTCTCGGGGAGATTTTGCAAACCGCATTAAGAGTAGCAATAAACCCGTTTTAAAACCTAGTTGAAAAATTCTCGATTGTTGTTGTTTTTTTTTTTTCAACAAAAACTATGACAGCTCAAGATGCAGAGAAGCTTCTTCGATGGCATGTAAAGTTCAGGAGGATACATCAATCGTAAGTAGAAAGCGATTATTTCAAAGCAATATTTTAGTAGTTATTGTGCTGGTAGCCTTATGCGCATTCGAATTTACCGTGAATATTGGGGTTGCAGAATCATAAAATTAATGCGCTCCAAAAATAGTGAATATTATCATCTTGGAATGAAATAAATCAATTTGTGAATTTAGTAAAACTATATCGAATCCCAAGAAAACTCAGCAGAGAGAGTTTATTTATGTGAGCATGTTATAGAAATGGTGGCAAACTATCAATTCATTGCTAATTTGAGCAAAATGAACTATTTTCCATTCACGTTGGCTAATTCTTCAATATGGCGACAACCATAATCAGCGAAAATAAAACGAAAGCAAGTTTACTTTTATGATGACCGCAATAAACCTAGCAGTGTCGTAGTTCTGCTTTTCCATCAACAGATGTCGTTACTAATCGAACGGAACGCCATCTGTTGAGAATTTTAACAGTTTTATTGTGGTAATAATGATTGCCAGAAGGTTTACATATCGGAAAGTTTTGTTTACTCTTGAAATCTGTCTTCAAGTATACTATAAAACATTTTATCAACGGTTTTCATAAAAGTAGTCAAAAAACTGTGAGTTTTAATTATTGCTGTTATAAAACCCTAATAAAAATCAAAGAAAACAAATCAGCAATGAAATTGTTACTTGGGAGTGGCCCAGTGGAGAATTTTCCGTTTGACGAAAAGTTTGCACTGACTGGAGTGGGAATCGAATCCACACTCCGAGGCTTACGAAACGCATAGATGGCTGACGCCTCTAGCCGCACGGCCACGAGACCCACACAAAAAAGGAAAAATGGCGTTCGTGATCTAAAAAATAAATAAATCAGATAATATATGATCAGCCATCTGTGGCCGTTGATTTTTTCTTTTATATCAATGATGTCAACTCAATGATTAAAGGGCCACCATTATTGTCATATGTGAATGATCTAAAGCTTCCTTCATATTTGCTTGTTTGAAGACTGCGATTCTCTCCAACGTCAGGTGTCTCTGATACTGTTTAGTTGTTTGGGCACCCCTGTACAACAACGCTGTCCAACGAATTGAGTCTATGCAATTGCAGTTTTGAGGTACGCACTACGCTGCCCCCATTCGCACAACAGTCCCATGTGAATAGGAAACCCAGCAAACATGGGACTGTTATGCGAATAGGAGCAGTAAGGAGCTTACCATGGTCGGACCCGTACCGACTACCAAGCTATGAAAATCGAGATCAGCTGATAAACTTGGAGTCATGGCACTTACGTTCCCCAGATATTCTGCTAGGGCGCTACTGATTTCGGATACCCTGCAAGGGCATATAGACTACCCTGCCATTTTGGTATAGATAAATCTGAATGTTCAACCAGGCGCACTTAAAAACAACTATACGTTACGGTTACCGATGCACCGGTCTATCTTCACCATGTTTGTAGGTGTTAATGCAAAAAATCAACAGAGTCACGTCACTTCGACTTCACCTTGTCTCGTCCGATAATTCGCCGAATGTAGTTTGATTTTTTTTCTAGACTAGCTTAGACGTTTGTGCTTTTTGTTTTGTATTGTTGTTATGTATTGTATTACTCGATATATTTTATATAGATTTGACTATGTATTTAGATTTAACCCTCGAGTGATCGCGCTATTGTATTTTGTACAACAAGTTGAAAAAATCTCGCTTTTTTGTACTCAGCATTGGTGTGGTGCTGACGTAGGTAACCGCGCAAGTTACGGAAGGTTAAGCATCATAATTAGGGCTAATACGAAGCCTGTTGATGATTAACGATTCAAATAAATAAACAAATTTGTTAGACTTTTGTTCCAGAGTGCTCAATTTGATTCCGGTTCACGGTAATGACAAACAAATGTTCCGCAATAGAACTTAAATCAATAGATACTGCCATATATTTTCTCATCGAAACTGTCATTAATTACGGTAGGAAAAATTTCATTCAAAACGTCATATTGGCACATTTATTGGATTATTGCACATGTCCGTATCCGGATGTGGTCTTTATCTATCCGGCACCGGTAGCAACATGTTACGATAAATTATCACGCTATTTGTAAAACACGTGGCTGAACGGTTCCCACCGAGAGCATAAACGGTGCGGTGTGGCAGCAAACACTCTATCTAGGGTGAAACTAGTGTCGATGTCGTTACACCTTTGACCATGGTGTCGAGCTTTGTACGGAGGAGAATGTTGTGTAATATTTTGCACGCAACAGAAATCCGTTATCACAAGCTGCATGTACACAATATCCATATAGCCGCCGGGTGCCACCCACCCCCATGCTCCCCTATAGTGCCATTGCCATTTATATGAATACTGGCTGGCACAGGTGCTGCTGCACATTGTGCCTATCTAGACAATTTACCACGGTGCTTAAAAGGCATTAATGGCAGATTCTGTTCGATGTTGTTGCTGATTTTCCTGCGCCTTATCACAAATTAGTGGAGGGCAAAAGGCAGCAATGCATGTGTACCAACCTATGTATGTCAGTGGACATATCCATGAGCATATTTTTATTGCATCCGACTGGCAGCAAGCGATTATCATCGTCCATTTAATCTAGCAGTGGCAGGCCGAGCGTGCGGGAGCTGAACTTTGGCCCGGTCTGGGTCACCACACCGATCTATCCTAGACACGCTCGATAGACTGGAATCGTGCTCCCCCATCGACGACGACCGACACGACGACGATGCAAGAAGGAGCAAATGAGAAATATTTTATTCGCACGAACCTATTAAGGATCATGGCAGATATTTTTATGACGGCATTTGCTTTGCACCCAGAAGAATCCTAGTTGTGAAAGGACTAAACAGAAGGAAAATATGACTATTATTAGAGCCATGTTATGAATGTTTGAAGTATCGCATATCCGCTCGTCGATGAGCGTCCGCTGGGAAGTTTGAACACGACAACATAGGCAGGCATCGATGATGATAGGATCCTTTTTCATCCAGCCAAGCATGTGGGAACCGGTCGCAGATGGTTAATGCAGAAGAAAAGGCAAATTTAATATGTGACCCACATGAAGTAAATCATTCAAAAGTAGGAGTGACTGGGTTGGAACAACCATACTCGTTGTATTTGTTCGGCTGAATGGCAGAAAATGACTACGATAATGTCTCCTAGTCTGGAGTCCTTTGTACAGGGCAGTATGGATCAGTGGCCCGTGCTCTCAGCATGAAAGCTTTCATTTATTTCACATTTTGTCACGGATCGACAGCCTACGGGCGTCGTCACAATGACATGGGACGTAAAGTTTTTCCAGTAAAAGTGAAGTGAAATGATAACGGCCCATCATGAACTTTGTTTTCTACTGTCGTTCTACGCTTAGCTGTGGAATGTTCTATATTCTATGATGAATTTCAAGTCACTTCATCCAGAAGTTGGCAACACCCACTAAGAATTCATCGAAACTTCAAAACATGTTCAGGCCAACAAAATAGTTGATACATCAACAGTGTTAAATGCTTACTTTGGACGTGGTTTATTTACATTCATACGCATTTGAATTTTCATCTTTATTAATGCAGTTTTTCATATCTTGGGATGTTCTAGGTGGTCCAAACTGTCTAGAAATTCCGCCCGTCAAATCTACAGGAGTATTTTTGTCCGCTTTATAAAGAATTTGTAACGTTGCATAATTGTAAGCCGTGAATCTTTTGAAACGGGTTTTCCACTTATTAAAATTATTGGGATAAGTAATACAAACTAATCGAGTGTTTAGAACTTAAAATCTCTACTTGTGACCAGAAATGAACATGTTCTCATAGTGAAGCAACTCGCGAGAGAAAAACCAACAATCGGCTTAGTGACGGTAATAGTAAGCCGTGTGTGAGTTTATTCGCACAGAGAAACGTTGCAAAATCAATTAGGTTACTGGACCTGGTTGACGACTAATAGGTATTTCTACATACATTCAAGGTCAACCAAACTTTCTTAAGGTTTAGCGCTTGACATCTACAGCTGTATGAATAGTTAGATTTGGGATGTTCCAGATCCGCCGGAAAACAGAACTTCAAGTCTATACTCGTAACACTAGCCATTTCCATTTTACAGCGTAACGTAGCATAATGAACTATGGTTACCAGACCTATCGAAAGACTGCAGATGTTATTATACATATTCTGTTGCCCGTCATGGTTAGATTCTTGGTCGGTCTAGGAACGCAGCTTTCAGTTAATAACTGTGGAAGTGCTAAAAGAACACTGCAGAGACGCAAGCTTTGTCCCAAATTCCCAAATCCCAAAATTCCAAGAAAAAGAAGAAGATCTGCTGGTGTTCAGTAATTATTTTGGAATTCTAACTATAATCAATGTCCCCGTAGAAACTCTACGGACCATTTCAACTTTCTTCTGGGATATACATGCCAGACCAACCAAACTGTCCTGAAGTTTAATCCTTGATATTTTTCTACACCTGCTACTATGGTGGTCGTGCCTCTAGAGCCGACCTACTGATGGTGGTCCTAGCCAATACCAAATGAGTCCTACAGGGATTTGGGGAGGTTGTAGGGTACACAAATGGCACTTGGGTTTGCTTACAGGTTAATTTACCTGACTCTTGCGGATTTCTAAGCGAGAATAAAACTTCTCCGCCGTAGTATTTACTATACTTTGTCACTAATGACTGTCACTGTACTTGTAATACACTTTCTAAAAGACGTCTGGTTTGCTCCGAGTCTCAAGTGGAAAAGACCGATTTGCTCCAAATTTCCCCTTGACATACCCAATTCTTTGATCGATTTGCGAAACCAGGTGAGTGAACCATGATTCTTTCCAAAAGAGTTACGATTCATTGAAGTTCATTACGAGCCCCATAAGCTTTCGAAAAAAGTTTTCTGCGTACTTAAATGATGATTATACGCAGAACATTGCAGTATTTACCAATCGATCTTTTTTTTCGTTCGTATATTAAATGGCCCAACCGCACCAGTGATTCGATTCTTTCCTAGGAAACTGGAATCAAGAGAGGAATTAGCTAGCATCGAATAATTTTAAAATTTCGTCAGATTTCAGAATTGAGATATTGCATCGATCAAAAGAGTCGATTCATTTTTGAGAGTGCGAATCACTCTCAAAATTGAATCAGATTCCCATCTCTAAAAAATTAGTCTACTTAGTTAATGGATAGACCTGAGACGCTGTCCATAAACGAAGTGGACTCATTTTTGGCCATGTCCGTAACTGATATTTAAATGTTTGTTAAGCTTTCGGAAGATTAAGTAGACATGGTAAATTATATATAACAACTCTCAGATTAAGGCTTTTTTGGTTCTATTTCTAAACAGGTGTAACATTTGAACAGGATCGATTGCATCTATATTTTGTGCATTGCATTTGAAATAAGTAATGGATTTCACCTGGAAAAACATGCTTTCTACATTTGCCATAAGTTTATAAGATCGGTCTGAAATTATGTGACCAGTGATGTAAAAGAATAGCTGCAGCTATTATATCTAGCTGCAGCTAGGATATCTCGGAAAATTTTACCAAAGAACTGACATATGTTGAATTCATAGCATGCCTCTTTATATTTAACTATTTATACCAATATCGTATAAAGCAATGGTCCATGTCTCGCGTCCGTGGAGGACCACCGGTCTTATTACACAAGTTTACAAAATAAAACGAAGGTCGTGAACTTCTGTCAACGACCAAAATTTTTGAAGCACAATTTAGTGCTGATTTCGAAACCAACCTTCAAAAAATTTTAAGTAGAACAGTTTTTGAGTTTTAGCTCAATATCGAGTTTTGCAACTTTTCAAAATATGTAATTTACTAAAATTCAAATATATTGCGTTTTGTTCAACCAATTTTAAATCTTTTTCCATAAATTAAAAGCTGACACAATACCATTCGATCATCTGAATACAGGTTTTGCGTCAGATAAATGAAATTCAAGATTTTGGCGAGTTTTAGGGACGATCTTCTTAAATTTTAGCAAAATTCCCAAAATTATTAAAAGAAATGTATTTTTTTCAATAAGAAAAAAAAACAACTTAAAAATTCTTTCTCGACGTTTATTTGACATATCATATGTAAGCGAGTTACAGTAAAAATGTCAGCTCATTCGGAGCATTAATTACGGAGAATGAGATGTATGAAGTGAGCGTCATTGCTTAAAAATAGAACAAAAATCGTTTTCAAATCATTAACCTTGTATGGAAAGTCGAATAAATTTCCGCTCTACTGTAATTTTTTTCTTTCGCGTTTTCGAACTCAGGGCATGATTCTACACCAAAAATGATCATCAGCTTACCGAGTTCAAAAATGCTGTAAACTAGTGTTAGCGTTTGGTGCGTGGGTGAATCTTTTTCGACCGCAGCTTCTTCTGGAACCCGTAGTAGGACTGACATCCGCTGATGATGCGCCTTCGAATATCACGACTCACGTTGTTGTCAGCCGTCATCCGAAGTAGACGAATTCCTCCACCACCTCGAAGGTATCCCCGTCTATCCGCCAACCAGCATGTACTTTGTGTTTGAGGCATGCACCACCAGTCCAACCTTTGCTGCTTCGCGTTTCAGGCGGGTGTACAGCTCTGCCATCGTTCCAAATGTTCTGGCGATAATGGCTATGTCGTCCGCAAAGCACACAAATTGACCGGATTTTGTGAAAATCGTTCCCCGGCTGTTGAGCCCGGCTCGTCGCATCACACCTTCCAGAGCGATGTTGAAGAGTAGGCATGAGAGTCCATCACCTTGTCGCAGTCCCCAGCAAGATTCGAATAAGCTGGATAGTTCACCCGAAACCCTTACGCAGTTTTGCACACCGTCCATCGTTGCTTTAATCAGTCTAGTCAGCTTCCCAGGAAAGCCGTTTTCGTCCATGATTCTCCATAGCTCTGCGCGGTCAATACTGTCGTATGCCGCTTTGAAGTCGATGAACAGGTGATGCGTTGGGACCTGGTATTCACGGCATCTCTGGAGAATTTGCCGTACGGTGAAGATCTGGTCCGTTGTCGACCGGCCGTCGTTGAAGCCGGCTTGATAATTTCCCACAAACTCTTTCGTTTTAGGTGACAGACGACGGAAGATGATCTGGGATAGCACTTTGCAGGCAGTATTCAAAATAGTGATTGCTCTGAAGTTCTTACATTCCAAATGGTCGCCTTTCTTGTCAATGGGGCAGATTACCCCTTCCTTCAACTCCTCCGGTAGCTGTTCGGTTTCCCAGATCAGCCGGTGCAGACAGGTGCTCCTCAGATTCCGCTATAAAACCCCCAACGATTTCTCCAGGAGGTACTCCAGAGATTCCTTAGAAGTTTCCTTCTGAGAAACTACGGTAATTCTTTCAAAAATTATTGAAACAATTTCTCCAGGAATTCCGCCAGGAATTTCTCCAAAGATTCATCCAGAGATTCCTGATTAGATTTTTCCCAGGAGTCCCTGCTTTAATTGTTCTAGGAATTCAACCTGGGATGCCTCCAGGAATTTTTTTCAAAGGTTTTTTAATAATTCCTTCAGGAATTCTTTCCATGGATTCATACTGTGGCCCCTCTGGAAATTCCATCACGAATTTCTTCGGGAATTTTATCAGGAATATTGCATATTTCATTAGAAATTCCTTTGGGGATATCTCACGGAATTTGTCCTGACATTCCTCAAGGAGTTCCACCATATATTCAAGAATCTATGTAATTTCTTCAAGACTAGGCACACAGACAAACAGACGTAACACCTAGAACAATTTTCGTGAAAATCCATCCCCCACTTTACACTACCATCACCTGGTGGATATATTTCACGAAACACTGTGTTGTGCAATATCATCAATAGAAGACGCTAGTGTGAAACGCCAAACACAAAGAAAAGCGATGCGCGCGCCTCTGGTTGTAAAATCCACAACTATGAAGATTTAAAATGATCGCTAAAAGCGGGATCGATGGAATTTTCGGAAGTGTAACGTCTGTTTGTCTGTGCTAAGCATTTCTTCGGGGATTCGTTCCAGTAGGGATTTAATGCCAAGAACAATACGTAATTGTAGAATACGTTACATCGAAGTTACTTTATATCGAGGTATGACTGTTTGATGTCCATTATTTTTCAGGTTTCTAGATCCCCTTCCCATTCTGTCACGCATTTACGTGTCCCTAATACAGAGAGTGCCACACTTTCTCAGATCCCCTTCCCCCTAAACGATGGACGTAATATTTGAATTACTCTTTATTATGTAAACTCAAGGACAGATTGAATTACCTAGCATATACGAAAATATATGTTTACCCATTTTTTTTTGTTATTTTTATGTTTACGGGTGATAACAAAACTTTAAGCGTTATTACTTAAATACGGGTTAAACGACATGTGCCATATGTACGAAGAAGAAACCATGTTTGAAGATATCATAACTCAACTTTCTATCAGATTACAGCACTGATTATTTTCGTGTTTAATGCACACAATAATCTGTCATAAGTTACGATGGCAAGGTTCAGCCATACATACAAGCCAGAAATTAATATTCAAGTGCCTCTTTTGGCACAAAGTGCACCGGTAAGTACACTTCATTGAACCCAGCATGTTTGCCACAGAAGATTTACATAAAAAAAACGTCTGGTCTTACAGCATCCAATCAAAAGCCAGCACATAAGAATTTGATGTTTGCTGCCGCTGCTCAACACAGTAGCTCCTGTGGTACATTAATTATAATTTTATTACATTTTTGTTGCTACAATTTTAATGCATGTAGAAAAGTTCAAAGCAGAACAACCTCTTGAAAATAAAACTTCTTGCCCTTATAAAAGCTTGTCTCGGTGATTGGAGGGACGGCAACAGAAGTAAAATGAAAACATTCAAATACCTACTTCTGCTGCAGAGGCGTTCCATGATGTTTATATTACACTCACTCCGTACCAGACACAGATTTCGTATACGTAACCTGCACCATTAGCAGGCAGGCTCTCAAACAGCTCAGAAACAGCTTGACAAACTTTTTTTTTTCGTAAAGCACAGGGAATTGTAATTCATCTGTTCCATCACTGACTGGTGCTCCTAGTCCTTGGGTGAATTTGTTGTTGAAACTTTCGAAGTCAATCTAGAGTCAAGGTCCCACATATTTGCGCCATATTCCCACAAGCACTCAGCATGAAAAACTAAGCTTGAACTATAATACAACAGACGCAGGTATGTTAACCGTCCAAGACGTGCGCAGTTGAAATTCCTGAAAAAAAACCACAACTAGGTATTGTACACGAGTTCCTAAGGTTCAAGCGATGTTCGTTTAGCAGGCATGACTTTTGAAAATTGAATATGAAGACGGTAAGCAAATGTTCAGTATGTTTATTTTATAAAACGTAACATCAACTTAATTCTTACATTAAACTTTTTATTCTATACAACTAACTAATTGCGTTGCACGAATCTTGGCTAGTTGAGTATAATAAAACATTATGGATAATTAAATCCACTGTTAGAAATGTGACGACTGTGACTGTGACGAATGATAGTTTGTGTGTAAACTTTCAGTTGACGACATTACCACAAAACAGCAAAAAAATAATGCCGCAGAGTTGATGGAACATTCAATATTACCGTTGATCGCATTAATAATTGAGTAATTTGCTACCACATCCAATCAAAACACTTATCACATCGGAAAACCACCAAACCCATAAATGTGGAAATCCCGATGAAAACCGGTTGAAATAAATTTGCTCAATTTGTTTGATTGTGTGAATTTGATCTTTTTTTGGTGTACCGGCATCAGACGGTAATGGGAGTAGGGGTGCAAATTTCGCGCAATTTCAGCAGTGGGTTTCCAAATTTCCTGTAGCTTTGTTTTGAATGTAATTGCAGTCAAGAGGTTTCAAGTTCCGATGCCAATGCTTTCCTTCTTGTATTATTCGCATCGGCCTTTTATTCGGTCTCAAGGTTCTTTTCGACGAGGCATCATGAAGTGGGATGAAAAATGAACCGTACAAAAGGAAACGGTCTCCCATACCGAGAATTAATTTTTATTTGGGTGCTGTTGGGTTTTGCTAAGATGATGGGGTGGGGGAATAAAATTACATAGGCATGCATAAAACCGTCTGTAAAAGCTTTCGATTTACATCTGTAGTTTCTATCCTATTCCAATTAATTGCCTTGGCTTATTTTCGGCCAGAATTTACATGTTTTTACTTTTCTTCAACTTTTGGATTCTAATCTGGGCTATTTCAGATAATAAAATTGTAAAGGTTAGCTATACTATTACTCTGCCCTATTAAATATGATACTACTAATACAAATGATCCCGAGGCCAATGTTTGGGTATCAATAAAGTCTGCGCACTTAAGAATCGGTACACTTCCAACCCGCTGCAGAACAAAAACGGTTTCACTTAGAAAAAAGTGTTCTTCTTCATCTTCTTCTTCTTTATGGCCCTACGTCCCCACTGGGACTTGGCCTGCCTCGCTTCAACTTAGTGTTCTTTGAGCACTTCCACAGTTATTAATTGAAGGGCTTTCTTTGCCTGCCATTGCATGAAATTGTATGTTGTGAGGCAAGCACAATGATACATTATGCCCAGGGAGTCGAGAAAATTTTCCCGACTGGAACGGGAATCGAACCCGTCGTCTCCGGATTGGCGATCCATAGCCTTAACCACTAGGCTAACTGGAGACCCCTAAAAAGTGTTGTGAGAAATAATTGAAGCTTATCTATTGTAGTTTGTAGGAACCATATAAAATTTGATGTTTTTATTTTTTTAGGTGAACTATTGATTTGAATTCGTAATAGTGCCAGTTTTCTCTGCACAAATTAAACAAAAACCAATCATCGTCAGATTCAAGATGTGTGTAGGGATATAAATTTACCAAACCATCAATTATGCAGTATAGAATCGTTTTAGGTATTTTCTGCTAAACTTTAGTTCAGCAAATACTGTACGAAAAGTATGTAAGTGTTGGTGATTTTGTGTCGTGAGTATTACCGAGAATTTCGTGATTTGTGCTGCGTGAATTGTTAGAGGAGCAACCGCGGGCGGTCAATCATGATCATGCTCATTTGTGCTGCGTGAATTGTTAAAAAGTTAAATGGCAGGTAATACTCGTGTTTAGTGTAGGTCCCACCCAGCTAAAAGCTCCCGATATGCTAGATAGGACAAGATCTGGCTCCACCACCCTAAAAGAACCCATCATTACGCTACATTCCGTAGTGCAAAAAAAATACCACCAGAGAGACTGGTTATCATCCACTGGGCGGCCATGACGCGTGGCCTAAGAGGCCATTAAGAAACGGGACTGATAGAGAGGGCAATGACCGAGGAACGAGGACCGCGAAGAAGTGGAACTGCTGTGCCGTTCCCAAGAAACACGGAATCTCTACTAGAAGCTCAACGCATTCCACAACGGCTTCGAGCCGCGAGCCGAAATGTACAGGGATAAGGACGGAGGCCTCTTGACGGACGGACGTAAGGTGATTGAAAGGTGGAAGCAGCACTTCGATCAGCATGTGAATGGCGTGTTGAACGTGGGCTCGGGAGACCATGGCAATGGAGGAAACGACGACACCAGTAGCGGAGGACGGAAATGAACCAACTCCGACGCTGAGGGAAGTTAAGGATGCCATTCATCAGTTCAGAACTAACAAAGCAGCTGGTAAGCATGGTATCGCAGCTGAACTCATCAAGACGGGCCCAGAAAAATTGGCCACCTGTCTGCACCGGCCATAGTCAGGATCTGGGAAACCAAGCAGCCATCGGAGGAGTGAAACGAAGGAGTAATCTGCCCCATTCACAAAAAAGACAACTATTTGGAATGTGAGAACTTCAGAGCGATCACTATGTCCAAAGAGAAGTATTATGAAAAATGAATGTACCTCAAATGTTATTCGCTAGGATTGTAGATTTTGACCTCGAGTTTCAGAATCTGTGCGGAATAAAATATTTCATCTTGGGTTTTTTGATATTTTTGCTTTTTTTCCTATTTTCCCATACAAATGTCCAAAAAAGTCATTCTAAGGTCAATTTCATCCCATATAAAAATGTATGGGAAAAAAACCCAAGATGGATGATTTTAAATCGCACATATTCTGAATATAGAGGTCCAAAAATAAGGTTCTAGCGAAAAAACTTTGAGGTACATTCACTTTTCATAATACTTCCCTTTGGACATAGCGTGGGCCGGTCGGCAACGGACCAGATCTTCACTGCCCATAACTGCATAACAGTCACATTCGACAAAAGTAGGCATGGGAGAAAATGGAGCTCCAAGTTTGCAACTTGCGTTAGTATGGGAAAAGATTACAATTTCGAAATGTTTCCAAAAATTCCAAAATAATCCTTTTGCAATACAATCTTCTACAGCTCTTCTTCTATGCTGGGCGAATAGTTGCAAACATAATAAGACCAAAATATGATTAGCGGTACGCTGTAAGGCCAGTGTGTATTTATAGTGTGACTTTTTCGTGAATTTTCGTGACTCATTCGTGAATATTTGTTAATGAGACAAAACGACTTGGTTCACCGTACGGCAAATTCTCCAGAAATGCCGTGAATACCAGGTCCCAACGCATCACCTGTTCATCAACTTCAAAGTGGCATACGACAGTATCGACCGCGCAGAGCTATGGAGAATCATGGACGAAAACGGCTTTCCTGGGAAGCTGAATAGACCGATTAAAGCAACGATGGACGATGTGCAAAACTGCGTAAGGGTTTCGGGTGCCAGTTCATTCGAATCTCGCCGAGGACTGAGACAAGGTGATGGACTCTCATGCCTACTCTTCAACATCGCTCTGGAAGGTTTGATGCGACGAGCCGGGCTCAACAACCGGGGCACGATTTTCACAAAATCCGGTCAATTTATGTGCTTTGCGACTGCATGGACAATATCGGCAGAACATTTGGAACGGTGGCAGAACTGTACACCCGCCTGGAACGCGAAGCAGCAAAGGACGGACTGATGGTACCTTGGGTGATACCGAACACGACCGGATCCGTCTGGGTAGTAATGTTACGATAGACGGGGATACCTTCGAGATGGTGGAGGAATTTGTCTACTTCGAATTCTTACTGACGACTGACAGCAACGTGAGTCGTGAAATACGAAGGCGCAATCGTCTTTTGATTTGTACTGCAAAAATAGTTGTAAAGTGTACCATTACATTGCAATAATTGAAAGAGAAAGTGAACAAAGAGAGCCTCTCAAATGCAGATAGGACCTATTGAAATGTTTGGCCTGAATATTGTTGATTCAGTTTTATCTTGAATTTGATGTATCTAATACTGAATAAATGAAAGAATGCAAACATAGTAAAACATTATTGTATGCCAAACGACAAGCGCAGTACAATTTTATTCACGAAGGAACAAAGGAAAAACAAGTTTGCTATTTGGAGATGAACCAGCCTCGGGCTGAAAATCTCCCTAATAAAGGCAGCATCCATTTATTACGTAACGCTAAAATCGTCATTTTTCGAACCCCCTCCCCCTCCGTAACGCTTTTTTGTATGAAAATCCTAAAATTTTTGTATAGACCGTAACGATCGGACCTACTCCCCCCTCCCCCTAGAGCGTTACGTAATTTGTGGGCTGCGTCAAAGCTAAAGCTAGGTTTCCTGTTCCCAAGGAGAGCGCTCAAGTAAAATTCCTCCTTTTTCCGCAAGTAATTTTGACAATTGATCTATATGGGGAGAAATGTCACTTTTCCTTACGGAATGATAGCACGGACTATTTTTCCGCGTAGAAAAGTGACAGCTTCATTTGATTTGCACGGGAAGCGTTACTGACGTTACACTTTTTTCCTTACTTGCCATCTGCGAACCGCTCAAGTAATTTTGAAGCGGAATCATTACTTAAGCATTACTTGTCCTATATTTTTGTACAGTACGTACGAAGTGGAAACTAGCCATAATAATAAAAGTTTGCTATTGATTTACCTAGTACTGATAAATGCATCCTTAAATTTTGAATTTGCCTAACCCTTCAGGACGCGCGTCGCTGTAAAAAGTACAACACTATCAAAAAACCCCGCTCGTCGTATACAGCGCGCTGCAGCGCGAGCGCGATGCAGTTTCAACTGCATGATGGCGTGCGTCCTTAAGCTTCCGTAACTCGCGCGGTTGACTACCTGCGTCAGCACCACGCTATTGCTGAATTCAAAAAGCGAGATTTTTTCAACGTGTTGTACAAAATACAACAGCGCGATCGCTCGAGGGTTGAAGGTTTAGTATCGGAGCTGTGGAACAAAAAAAAATAACATATTTTTGATGGAGAAACCCCAAGCCTCTTCCCCGTAAGATTATATAAACATTTATGGACGTAAGGATAAGTTCTTAGATGGAGCTGAGCATTTGCACACTTTATATGGAATCCCAATCGAATCCAAAGTTGCAAAGTTGCCCGCCCACTTCATACATCTCATTCTATTCAACCGTTGCTCCGATTAACCTGAAATGCTGAAGCAAGGTTCCGATATCAGCATATTCACGTGCTGAAAAATTTTAATCATTGGTAGAAGCTCCTGACTTTCGTTTTGTTTTACAAACAAAACGTGCGATAGCATTTTTTGTTTATTTTCTACCATTTCACTTATTAATACAGGATAATGTAGGTATAGGGTATATGTACCATTCCTTGGCCTAATTTGCAAGCCGCCTTGGCAATTTTGACCATAACTCATGAATTAAAAGCACTAGAAATAATATGTTGACCCTATTACACACTCTAGGCATTGCATGTTTTACCAATTGGAAGTAAACTAATAAAAATATTCAAGAATTTACTTAATTTAGTTGAAAAGATTCGATGTGATGGTATGCAACGTTGGTCTATGGTACAAAAATTGGCCTATTAGTGGATACAACATTGGCCTATTACTTTCCATGCACTAGAACCACCTATTATCTCATTTTTTCAATATCTCTGCTGAAGTATTATCTCTGTTTGTTCACCAATCTCACTTTTAAATTACATTTTCGGAGCCAAATTTTTCAAAAAAATATAAATAAATCACTTAAACTAAAGTTCTTTCTTAATTAAGTAACGAAAACAACGCAACCCTATTATTGTGTTATATTTTTACAGTCACCGCACAACAAATCTCTCTTCATGTTCGTTCTTTCTGGTTCTTACGCAAGCAATGTTGTTAACGTCACTTTATCGGTGTTGTTGGCGTAATTTTACTGATGGGCCAAGATTTGGGTACATAGTGAAAAAAATGTCCTCAATATTCGGCCCATATTTAATTTGTAAAATAGTTATTATTCTTTGAAAACAAATATACAAGTTCAAAATAGCGTCTTTGACCGTCGCATCAAATGTTCAGTTATTGAAAAGTTAATTCGAAATGATCCAGAATCATGCCATTTATGATCATGTGTATAGACTACCCACACAGAATAGTCGTCTAATTGCCTGCTGGGTGGAGAAATTCACGGTGTAAAAAGCTTGCCCGCCACCGCTAGGTTCGCTGTTACCGATTTTTAATGACCAGCGCCTATTTTTCTAATGATGATGTCTATCTGTTCTGTGCTACCCACTAAGCTGAAGGAACATGGCGTCTACAAAAGCTAAACAAAGTGTCATTTTCATTCAATTTAAATGCTCCAAAGTGCTAAAATTGAAACGAAATGTTACAGTTGTATAGCGCATAGCTTTTCCGATATCCTGTTATGCATGTTTGTTTGAGTTTTTGGTTTACGTTGAGATAGGCCGAAAGAGGGGACTATGCCAACGAAGCATCCCGATACCCTACGATTGTGTAGGAATACTCTTGGGAATATGTACTTAAACATGAGTTCTTCCTATCTCTAAAATAGAGACAGTCGCATTTACCATGTTTACCGTCATAATATTTTTTGTATAATTACCTTAGCATGTTTTCCACTGTTGTACTCAATCCATAACGTGCGATATGCGATATCGAGAACATACTCGCTGGTATTAAATTTTCAAAGCAATAAAATAATACTCAATTCATTTTATTAACCTTTCCACAACATGTATCCAATAGTATTCTGGATTTATTTTTTTTGTCATGGTCTACCGGCAGAACAACAGTATCGGATGTAAACAACGGAAACAACTCTCATTCCGCTGTAATCGATTCGAGCTTTGTGGCTTATTTTGTTGTTTGCCACAAATATACAGCAGGAAAAATTTATGATTAGCTACTCAAAGAGAAACCTGCGCGTTACACAACTCCAAGCAAATATCGGCAGAGCGAAACGTGATGAAACTTTTTTTTTCCCTATGTTGCCGACTTTCATGCTTACAACCTATGGCATTATTTCTTCCCGGAAGATACCGCAGTCATCTCGATTCCCACCATTCCCACCGTAACCAAAAACCCATCTCATTCCTACTTCTTACCTGATGGCTATATACCAGAACATCTATCATAGAAACATAGTTATATACTGGCCATCAAAGGTTGGCTTGGTGAAGAAATGTCGACAATTTAGAATGAAACTGTTAACAGCATTCCATTTGACCTTTTTGATTTGGGACCTTTTTATCACATTTAGGAAAATCATTGGCGTGGCTAAGGGATGACTAGAAAAAATCAAAATCATAGAGTAAGGTGGGGCAATATTGTGTTCTATGTTGGCTTCTTCAATCGAAATAAGTAGAAGAAAATGTAAACAAATCAATTCCGTGCAAGTGATTGATGGTAGAATCACTAATCAGCTAAAATATATTTAACCTAGGGGCCATCCATTAAGTACGTCACGGTCCTAGGGGGGAGGGGGGTTTGTGAAAGTGTGACAAGCAATGTATTGAGTATAGTTAAAAACCCGTACGAAGGGGGGAGGGGGGTTGAAAATTCCCAACTTTAGCGTGACGTACTTAATGGATGCTCCCCTAGTGATTTCAGGCTATGGATCGCCGAACCGGAGATGGCGGGCTCGATTCCCGTTTCGGTCAGGAAAATTTTCTCGATTCCTTAGGCATAGTGCATCATTGCACTTGCCTCACGATATAAAAATCCTTGCAATGGCAGGCAAAGAAAGCCCTTCAATTAATATTAAATGTGGAAGTGCTCAAAGAACACTAAGTTGAAGAGAAAGAGGCCACACACTCAATCCTGAATTGCCTGTTCGGTACTTTTTTGATGAAAATAGAACAGCAGAACTTTTTCGGTAGCTTCGGTAATCGATTTCACTGAGGCTCAGTACACCAACTGTCAAAAACGGGTGCTAAAGGTAAACATTCCGTTATAACTGTATTGAGCTGTTCTATTTTCGTCAAAAATTTACCGTACACGGTATTCAAAATTAAGTGTGCAAGTTCCAGTGGGAACGCTCCCATATTCATCCTATTTGAAAACAAGCGATTACGGCGCCAATTGAATCCGTTCTTTTTGTTTGCATGGGTGCTCACTTCGAACTAAAAATACAAAAATAAGAAACAAAACAAACAGCGCTTCAACCCTTTGTTTTTCGTAGGATGAAAATGGGAGCCACATGCTCAATTAGGGAACCAATAGCCTACTTGCCGAAAATCAGTGCTGTCATGGAAAAATCAGAGCTGGTTACTCAAGATTTCTAAACATTCAGCGTCCATGTACTGGTAAGCCTCCATGGAAATGATTTCAATATTCCAACTCATTAAGGTGAAACATCAAGAAATCCCGTTGCGTTTTTTCATACAAACTTTAAAGGCACAAATCTGACGAACGAAGCATCGAACTAGGCCACGCTTGTTAATCCCGGTTTTGCTTACTTGCAAAAAGAGGCAGCTTTTCCAAATCTAAGATTTAAGCCAAATTTAAGATTGGCGCTCCTGGAAACGTGAGCTGGGGTCCAAGTCGGCCATTGTGGCAGACATACTTGTTTTCTTTGATATCCCTCCTTAAGATTCAAGTATTCTGGGGAAACCACTCCTCCTTCCATGCCTCCTCATCTCCGGGTCATTGCTTATTTATTTATGGTGCAATTTGTTTTTTCTATGATGCATTTCCATTTATCTTTATGTGCATAGATAGACTGCCTCTCGAAACTAGTCTACGGGTTTATTCAAAAAATCATTCGGAAATTCCTCCTTGGATTCTTTAGAAAATTTCTTCAAGGATTGCTACAGAAAATCTTGGTAGATTTACAGGCTGTGTTCCTGGATTTCCAAAAGAAATCTTTGGACAAATTTATAAGAGTGTCTCATAAATTATTTTTCTGAATAATCTCTTAAAAATTTCTTAAGAAATCCCTGGGAGAATTTGTGAAGGAATCTGTGGAAGATTATCTTAAGAAATTCTTGGAGGAATTGTAAACTTTTTATTTTCTGAAGTTATCCCTGAAAGCATTTTCGTGGAAATGTGTGGATGTTTTCCTGAAATAATTCTCGTGCGGCTTTCTAGAATCTAAGGAGGAATATGTTAGGAAACCCATGGAAACTTTTCGTGAAGAGGAGTGTAGAATTAGCAACTAGTTAAAATACACAAAAATAAAAACGAAAAAAAAAATTTCGTGAAGAAATTTTAAAGAAAATTCTAGAAAATGTCTGAAGCATTCAATGGAAGACTTGAAGGCAGGTTTTATAATATAGTAGGGCAATCTCTGGAAAACTTTGGAAGAAATTCTAAAGGAAATCTCCAAAGGCATTCCGGGAAGAATTTCTTAAAAATGTCCTAAAGAAATTGCGATTTCCGCCGCAGCTGTCAGGAAACGTTTTCGGCTGTGCCACTGGGCATTATTGCATGCTAGTCCGTTGTATAGTGTCGTGCTTTCTTTAAAGAGCGTATAGCTGTGAGCTGGAAGCATGAAACGAGACCGTGTCTTTTGAAGAAGGAATCGCTGCAAGAATTTTTGAAGAAATATCTGGAGGATTTTCAAAGAAATCTATGGAACGATTTCTGAAGCTATTAATTGTTGGGTTTTAATCTCTGGAGAAGTCTCTCAATGAAATAACTAAAGAATTAAAAAAAAAAAACGAATTTCCAAAACAATCCATGCTGAATATTCCAAAATATTCTTTCGAAAAATTTCCCTGTTATATACTGGAGAAACCTCTGGAGTAATTTTTAGAATGAATCTTTAAGAGATTTTTTTTAAAAGCCCATAGAAGATTTTTTGGGGTAATTTGTGTGGTAATCCTTTGGATAAATTTCTGCAGAAATCTTGGGACGAATTTCTGAAAGAATCTCTAAAGTATTTGATTTTGTTTGGAGGTATTACTGAAGTAATCCTTGAAATAAGTCCGTATATCACATTTTTTTCACAAAGGCAACTTTTTCAAAATGTATGAGGGGTTAAAAATCGTGGGCGGTTTGCCTATACCTACTAGGGAAGAGACCTTCCAAAATGTATCGAGGCACACAAATTGTAACATCGACATAAATTATATCACTATGTGTGTGAGAGCACAAAATGGTTCGAAAAATCATAAAGATTACTATATTAAATTCAGCAGGGCAGAATCTCGGTATAGAACAGGTGAATTTTCTTACAATTGTCTCCAAAAATTTAACAACAAATTAAAAAAAAATGCACAGGTAACTTTTCTTACATTTATCAAGAAGCCGGAAAGAATCTTTCAAGGAACCCCAGCGAGAAATCTGACACAAATACCTAAAAGAATTCCGCCGAGATTCCCTGAAGGAATCTTTGAAAGAATACCAGGAGGAATCCCTGAAGAAAACCTAGGGGTCTTTGAAAGAATTCTAGCAGTAATCCCTGAATAAATGCCGACTAGAAAAGTTGGAAGAATCATTTAAAGATTTTCTAAAGCTATTCCGGTAGAAATACCTAAAGGAATCGCGGGAGGATTACCTAAATAAATTCTGTAACGAATATCTGTAAGAATCTCCAGGCTCGGCAAGAAGCCCAGAAACAGTGACAGAAGATATCCCGGGAGGAATACCTGAAAAAAAAGGAAAGAATTTTTCAAGGAATGCCACCAAAAATCCTGGCACGTATACCAAAAAAATTACTAAGATTCTCTGAATATATTTAGGCAGAAATCCCAAAAGGAATTATTGAAGAAATCCGTGAAGAAACTAGGTCACTAGGAAATACTAGGAATACTTAAAAAATCACTACAGGATTGCCTGAAGCGATCTCGGCAGAAATCTGTATTGTTTCATATCCCTTTTCGGTAGGAATCCCTGAAGGAATCACTAAAGGAATCCTTTACTAAATCCCGGAAGGAATCTTTGAAAGAATTCCAGCAGGAATCCCTGAAGAAATGCCAACTAGAATACCTAAAAGAATTTTTTCATGATTTTCTAAAGCAATCCCGGTAGGAATCACTGAAGTGATCCCAGGTCCTCCTCTACAGGAATTTCGGAAGCAAATTGGGTTCATCGACAATTGACATCTGGTCCCCAAGCAACACACATGTTATAATAGAGTTACGACAGCGCAGGTTTTGGTTGTATAGAAGTTTATTTTACGTAATTCTAACATTGTGTTGAAATAACGTAAAATAAACTTCTATACAACCAAAACTTGCGCTGTCGTAACTTTAATATAACATGTGTGTTACTTGGGTCATTGGCTACAAGGTGGCATACGACAATATCAATTGCAAATAGCTATGGAAACTTATGGACGAAAATGGTTTTCTTGGAATGCTGACCAGACTGATCAAAGCCACGATGAACGCCGTTCATTGAACATTCATTGAAACGGTGTGCAAAACTTTGTTAGGGTTTTTGGTGAACTGCGGATTGAAATTTCATCAATTGAAAAGCAAACTGCTAGTTCTGAAATAACTACCTGGTTGAAAAAGTTTGATCTCGTAACCTGGTAAAAGCCTGATCTGGTAAAGAAATCCCAAAAATGTTCTTAATAGTGTACCAATTATCACCATGCTGGTTTTTTATTAGGTTATAGTGGATTTTTGGAAAGATTTTTAACTCTAAACTTGTATGAGTGTTAGATTAGACCGGCCCAAATACAAAAATGACGAAAAATTCCACGGGGCACCCTCTAGAATCGTACCTTCGGATAAGAAGAACAATCTGTGAAAGATTCAGCTCAATCGGTTGAAAACTGAGCTGGCGCAAATGAGTTGAAGGTTTGTATGGGATGTTCAGTCCAAATATATGGGAAATTGGATGACCTCCAGTCTCTCATACAGCACGCCGGTTTGGCGAGTTCGATTTGGCTCAGAATTGAAAGAATAACAGTTCATACCCTAATGAACAACTTTGTAGAAGACCATATCATGATAAAACTTAATTTAGTTGCGGTTTTAACCAAAGAAACCAGGATGAGGACATCTTCCCCCGTTTACTCTCGGTTGTTATATGCAGCACGTGTTGGTCGGCCGTAGCTTGCGCGCTACATCATAGGCAGCTATGTAATTCAACATTGTCTCGATACTCACCCACATGCGTGAGCAATGAAAATGAAGGACAACATAGCCGCCTATGATGTAGTGAGCAAGTTTTGGACGGCAAACACGTGCTGCATATAACAACCGAGAGTAAACGGGGGAAGATGTCCTAATCCTGGTTTCGTTGGCTAAAACCGTAACTAAATTAAGTTTTATCATGATATGGTCTTCTACAAAGTTGTTCATTAGGGTATCAACTGCTATTCTTTCAATTCTGAGCCAAATCGAACTCGCCAAACCGGCGTGCTGTATGAGAGACTGGAGGTCATCCAATTTCCCATATATTTGGACTGAACATCCCATACAAACCTTCAACTCATTTGCGCCAGCTCAGTTTTCAACCGATTGAGCTGAATCTTTCACAGATTGTTCTTCTCATCCAAAGGCACGATTCTAGAAGGTGCCCCGTACAGTTTTCCAACTTTTCTTTCTCGCCATACAAATGTGGGCCGGTCTAGTGTTAGATTAATAAGATTTTAAATGTAAGTTTTAAATAAGGAATTCGTTGCCGTGCGATTAGTGGTGTCAGCCGCCAAGGTGTATCGAAGGCTTCGGAGTCTGAGTTTGATTCCTGCTTCAGTCGGTGGAAATTTTTCGTCAAACGAAAAATTTCACACCGGGCCACTGCGTGTTCCGTATGTTGAGGTTACATGGTAGTCCGTGACATTTACCTTAAATATTCGAGAAAGAGCCGGTTTTCCGTGACTTTCTTGAAGAATTGGTCTAGCCGCACAAGTTTTTCATATTTATCATATAAAAGGTTCAGCTTTTAAAATGAGCTGAAGGTGGTTGAATTTAAATATGTCGAAATGACATTTTCAGCACTGGTTACAAACCTTTCGAAATGTACAGGGGATACTCAAAATAACTGGGGCAGGTAAAATTATCACTTTTCAAAAAATGTTCAACTCGCTGTAAGTTTTCGAAAAGGGCATCAAATATTCTTAAATTTTTACTGTAAGTTCATCAACTAGTTGTGTATCAGTGGTTCGAATTTGGAAAAGATCGGGACATTCTACACGAAGTTAAAGAGATTCTAGAAAAAGGTATAATTATCCGATAGCCAACTTTGAGCTGTTATATCTTCGGATTCAATGAACCGAATGAAATTTTGATCATTTATGACTAATATAATGAGCTTCGAAAAACAGTTTACTTAATTTGAAATTATTAACATGAAAAAAAAAAAGATTTCATTTATTCTATGGTTTTAGCAAATTTATCTATTTTTAATATGCATCCCATTACTTTTTCAATTTAATGCCGGCTATTTGGTTGCTTTCCTTTGAAACATAAATAAATTCAAGAGGGAATTTAAATGAACTATAAATACTATCTCGAATTTTGAAACGATGACGAAATCTAGGATAAACTAATGTTATATTAGAAAAATAATCCAATCGTAATAATTTTCTTTCATGTAAAGGAATTTAAATTTAATCAACAGTTTTTAATAGCTCATTATATAAGTCATAAATGATCAAAGTTTCATTGCATTCGGTTCATTGAATCCGGAGATATAATAGCTCAAAGTTGGCTATCGGATAATTATACATTTTTCTAGAACCTTTATAACTTCATGTAGAATGGCTCGATCTTTTCAAATTTTGACCACTGATACACAACTAGTTGATGATCTTAAAGTAAAAATTTGAGAATATTTGATGTCCTTTTCGAAAAGTTACAGCGAGTTGAACACTTTTTGAACAGTGAAAATTTTACCTGTCCCAGTTATTTTGAGTATGTATCCCCTGTAGGTTCCCATTTGCAGAGTAACAAAAGAAATCTACTTTCTTGAGCAATTATCTAGCATGTGGCTCAATCTGCCATCTCAATTATTAAAGCGAATAAACCCTACCCATTTGACAAAATTGTTCACCTTGCTGTTAGCAAAACGGTTACGTTTAAGGAACATCAAGAACGTTTCAGTCTTCCGATTAAGACGCTTTCCCGCCCCCTCCCACTTGCTAAGCTGCTTCTGGCGATGCGACGTTTCCTTTCCGCCTTCCAGTCAGGTTCATAAGCGTAAACGTCCATTCTCGATGAAAAGCATTTCTCTCCATGATAAACAGCGAAATGCGATGAAGGAACAAAATGCTTGTTGCTAACAGTGAGATTAGACGCGGGTACTTAATCAAGTGTCTTGAAGCAGACAAAATTTAACCTGTCACTTTGCGAAATTGGCTGAGTGCCAGAACAATGTGCTTTTGATAGGACGTATGCATGAATGTACGTACATATTACAATTCACGCTACGTTTAGTGATTGTAGAAATTTCAGGTGTAGTTTGGTACATAGGGTGTAGGACCATTTGGGCAGTGATACTATTTTGGGCTTTTGTATGCTATTACTCATGAGTCAAGTGATTTTACTCAACTGAATTGATTCGGAATGTGTCCTAAATAAATCACATGTTCCCATATCTTTGCAAAATATGTTTATATAAATGGTATCAACGATACAACACATATAGGCGAAACTACCGGGGGTGCCGGGGGTGCCAGGCACCCCCTCTAATTTTGAATCACTGCTGTGGGATATGGGGCGATGAATGATGAATGGATTAAATAATGAACATTTGTTTGTAGTGCACCCCTGGCAAAAATCCGTAGTTTCGCCAATGTGATAACAGATGCTTAAATTTTGAGCAAAAACAACTAGAGAGTTTAATATACTTGCCGCAATGAAGTACACGTTCTGATACGGTCAATTGCTGACTATGAAGAAAATCGACACCACATTCATAACGGATACCGATTCCAACACGTTTCAGTACCATTGCATTATCTAGCACCATACTTCCGTAAGACAAAGCAGTCCTGAAACAGCATTCCATCGCGAACTGGGTTGTGCTGTGCTGACATTTTAATATAGTGTATCTCTTCTTAGAAAACGCTATCCAGGGCGAAAAGAGTTTTGAAGTAGTTAAATTTATGATGATGGAATTATACTAGACACCGTACAAATCAAGTGTTTTTAGCAGATGTGAACACATATTTACTTTGCCTGTATTCTGAAAAAGTGATCTTGTGATTCAACAATAATAATCATTTTACAGCTCTTCTAACAAGCTTTCTAACAAGCGAAAGTGAACTGGACGGCATATGTAACTTAGCTTTAAAAATGTTGTAAAATGTAATAAAAACATCCCATTTTTCCCAGCAAGCATGCCCACTGACTGTTATTAGTTAGTGAATAAACTAGCTTTTGTTCACGCACCCAGCAACAAAGTTTCATTTTATCTACAACTAGTTAACATAAATATCATAAACAGCAGCTAACCTTTTTCATGTCACACCAACTTATGTCAACAGAGCCCTCATAGCATACCTTACATACTTTGTCATGTTAGTTCGTCTCATAATCTCCATAAAATTAAAATGCTATCTCTCTCTCTCTAGCTCTATCTCTCCGGTAATCCTAGTATCGATCCACAGCTTATGGTAATGTTCTATTTTCAGGACGTTCCCTGAACGAGTTTTTCCAAACCAATGCTTTCACACAAACAATTTGCTGGAGAAAGGTAACCTAAACATGGGCCATTTGTTCTCACCCCACTTTTTGGCTCACTGGTTTCTAATAGGCCATGACCTCAATCAAGATGCCGTCTAATCTAATATTTATTATCCCTTGTAAAATCACGGCACGGCAGGATGGCTCAATTTTAAAATTCATTAATCGCCTTGTTAAAAATTCCGATTGATGTGCTTCGGTAAATTGACTCGTGTTTCGCGCGCCTAAATAGATAAATGTCTATGGAAAAGGCTTCACGATCCGTCGCACTTGAGGGGTATTTGGCCAATCTATCTGGTCAAAAGTCGTGCTTGTGAGTCTATTGCACTACGAAATAACATTATGTTGAATACACCCTATATGAATGCTGCATTAGGTTAAAAAGCTAAGGTTTGGGATATGTAGGTTTCTGGTCTTTCTCCTTAAAATTATCAGAAATCAACAGCGTATGATACCGTTGACCTCTTCAATACATCCTAGAGCAACTAAAGCAATCGGATGTCATCATTATGATGAATTCAAAGGGCGATCTTCAGTGGAATTTGGGGGCCTGGTGCGGAACCGAAATTGAGGCCCCCACATATTCCTTTGTGAATTTCTTCGGGGAATTCTGCAAGGATACATCCCGTAATTCCATCAATGAGCGTAATATTTTTCTGAGAAAATTTGTCGAAAAAATGTTGACCATTTTATTTAGAAAGACATCAAGTAATCCTTTAGAAGTTCCTTTCAAGATTTCTTTACCATTTTCTTTAAGAAATATTTTTTGAAGGATAATTTATCTACATGATTCTTTTAAGTGGTTAATTGCAAAGGCTCCATCGAGTAATTTTCCAAATATTTGTTCAGGAAGTCCACCTTGGATTCTATCAATAATATGTATATGGATTCATCTATAAGATCCCCCCAAGAACTCCTGAGAAATTCCAGAAAAAATAACTACAAATTCTCCAATGATTGTTTCGGAACCAGATATTCTTCCAAGAAATTACAGCGGAATTCCGCCGGATGAAGAGAAGTTCTTCTAGAATTTTTCCATGTTATTTTTTAGGCGATCCTATAAATATTCGTTTAATGATTTTACTACTTTAGTCAAGTATATCTCCACACATTTCTCAATTATTCCTTTACATAGATTTTATCTTGGCATTTCCTCAAGCAATCATCATTGTTAAGAATTTCTTCCAAGGATTCCTTCAAGACTTACTGCAATGCTTTTGTTTCAAAAAAAATCTCTGCAAGAAGTTTCTCTGAGATTTTACTTATATATCAATCCTAAAACTCCTCCAGAAAATTTTCAAAGAATACATTGATTAATCTCTAGACAAGTTCCTCTGAGAATATTCTCAATTCTGTATTCTAAGTATTCTAAATTCTTTCGAAAAATCCTTCTGGAATTCCTCCAACGAATTATTTAATATTTATCTACTCTAGGATTTTCCCCAAGCATTCCTCTGGGCAAACCTTCTACCTAAAAAATTCTTTTGCGATTGTTCATATGATTCCTTTCAAATTCTTTCGAGAAATCTTTTGAAAAATCTTTCTAAGTTTTCATCAAGCAACTCAGTCAAGAATTTCTCTAGGATTTAGTAATTATTTCTCCAAAAAATCTTTTAAAAAATTCTCTGAGGATTCCTGGTACGGTCAACGTGTCCTTAATAATCTTACGATCCCAAATTCATCCTGTTAGAATACAAAGCGATTACGACACTGATCGATCACGCAATTTTTGTTACCATTCGTGCTTCGTCTCACAAAAATGCAAAAAATAAGAAACAAAACAAAACGCGCTTTATTTTTTGTCTTGAGTACGATGAAAATGGGATGAGCTATATGCTTAGGCAAAACTGGAAGCATTTCCTCACTTTTTGGTTTTTGGTTTTTTATTAAATAACGAAGCAATATTTTCAAAATCGGTTTTCGTGCACATGTAGAGTATGGATCAATGTATCTTCTGATTTTTTTTTTTTGTAGTGGAAAATATTTTTTGTTTTTGTAGAAACCATTTTTGAACGAAATTTCACAAAAAAATGGTTTTTGCAAAAATGGAAAACATTTTCCACCTCAAAAAATTCAGAAGATGCCTTGATCCATACTCTACATGTGCACGAAAACCGATTTCGAAAATATTACTTCGTTATTTAATAAAAAATCAAAAACCGAAAAAAAATGAGAAAATGCTTCCAGTTTCGCCTTAAATATTAAAGGAGCAGATACCCTCCTATCTTCTCAAATTTAATAATTTCTTCAGAAGTTTCTCCAATGATTCCTCCTAAAACATTTTTGTCAATTTCTTCAGCAATTCTTCAAAAATGTCTTGAAGCATCCTTTGATTCCAATGAAGGGTACGATACCTAATCGGATGAAGCATTCCTTGCATAATTTGTATAATATTTTTTCTTAGAATTCTACCGATGGTTACTTTTGGGATTTTTTCAGAGATCGCTTAAGGAACTCTAACTAAGTTTTATTCGAAATTCCAAAGGAATTCCTTCAAAGAGTCCTTTAGGAAATCCTCCCAAATTCCCTTAGAAATTTTTCTAAAGTTTTCTTTAGTAGTTCATTCAATTAATTCACTTGGGATTTATCCATAGATTCGTTTAGAATTTAATACAATTTTCTTCTAAATTTCTTAAATTGATTTCATTAATTCATTTTTAAGCTGATTTTCCCAGGTATTTTACGAAAATTTTTAAATTATTTATAGGTATAATTTTTTTCGAAGATTCTTATACAAATTATTCCAAGATATTCTATAAGAATTCCTCCGGAGGATCTTTTAAATGTTTTTGATAGAAAAGCTCTAGAAATTCCTCCAATTAGCCTCTCAAGGATTCAAGAAAGCCTTTAATGAATACTATAGAAATCCTTTTAAAAAAAATGTAAGGAATCTTTCAAGAATTTCACAAAAAATCCTCCAAGAAATGCTACTGCAATTCCTTTAAACATTTTAGGAATTGCTTTGTGATTTTTCCTGGAAATTGTTTGTGGACTTCTCTGGTTCTTCTTCTTCTTCTTCTTCTAACTCGAAGCTCCAATTGGAGCTTGGCCTGCTTCTCTTCAACTTTGTGTTCCTTGAGCACTTTCACAGTTATTAACTGAAGGGCTTTCTTTGCCTGCCATTACATGAATTCGTATATTGCCAGGCAAGTACAATGATACACTATGCCCTTCACTTCTCTGGTAATCACCTTATTTTTTTTTGGAAATTCCTAAGGTAATTCTTATGAGATTTTTTTCGATCGTTCCGTTGTAAATTCTTGGTTTTGTTTTTAAATTCGTGGGAGCGTATCTCATAAAACTACAATAGTGACAATAGACTGAACTCCGTAAGGAATTATCAAAAAAAATATTCAGAAGAATTTTCTGAGGACTTTTGAGGACTTTTAAACAATTTACAAACGAATTAACTATAGAATTTTCAAAGTATCTCCCGGATGAATTTCTAAAGTATTATTAAAATAATTACAAAAGTAATTGTCAGGTATATTAGCAAAGGGACTGTCGGTGAAACTTCCAAAGAAATTGTTCAAAGAAATCCCGTAGGAGTTGCCTTATAAATTTGCGAAGCAATTGCCCAAAGAATTTCGAAAACTTAAACCGTAGATATTTTCAAAAATAAAAACCAAAATTTATTTCGAACTAAATTGCCGAAAAATTTCCGTAAGAGTTACCGAACCGAATCCTGAAGAAATTGCCGAAATAGTTTAAAAATATCAAAGAAAACCCCTTAATCTTATAGGAATAACAATTACAAAAAGGATTTGTCGAAAACTTCGCCAAATGTTATATGAAAGATTTTCATAGGATTATTCACAGGAAATTCACCGAATGAATTTCAAAAGTCGGTAAATGCCATATGAATTATTCTATCAAATCCCGTAATCCTGCAATCCCGGAAGAGTATTGAAGTTATTCCCAAAGTAATTACCAGAGGATTTTTCAAATGAATGGTCGAAAAATAAACCAGCGAGCAGTGGCAGACAGAATTTTCAAAGAAATTTCCGTAGAAGAAAAAATTGATGAAGTTCGCAAAGCCATTGCTGAAGCATTGTCAGGAATGATTTAAAGAACTTTTTGAAAGATTTGCCATACAATTTCTCAAAAGAGTTGCGGCAGAAATTTTCAATGAAACCAAAAAGAAAATCGGGTTAAGTACTGTTCCTTCCAGTTCCACTAAGAAATTGCATCCTTTGACAGATACGTATTTCGACCTCAACTGTAAGGTCGTCTTCAGTGTATTGCACTTGACTCGACAAGGTGACGTATCTTGACAAGTACACAACACTGAAGACGACCTTACAGTTGAGGTCGAAATACGTATCTGTCAAAGGATGCAATTTCTTAGTGGAACCAAAAGAAACAGTACTTAACCCTATTTTCTTTTTACTTACAGGTATTACACTATCAAGCCCAGGTTCATCATCATCTTCTGACGGAGTTCCTTGGAAAAAAAAAATTACCAAAGGAATTGCGAACTCAATTTTCAATTAGCTGTGACAATTTTCACAAGAATTGTCAAAGAAAATTTTCAAATATAATGTAATTAGAAAAAAATGCTTAAGGAATTTCCGAAGGAAATTTTCAATGTAATTGCCGAAAGGATTTCCAAATAAATTTTTAAAGATATTCCTTACAGAATTGTTGAACGGATTTCCAAAGTAATCACTGTAAAATATCTAAAAGAAATTTCCGAAGAAATACTTCTGACATTCAAATAAAAAAATGTTATAATTCTTTCAAGAGTTCTAACAGAAATTCCACCAAGAAATCCTACTGGTATTCCTTCAATGAATCCTTTATGTATTCTTTCAAGGTTTTCATCTGGAATGTTTCTATTGATACCTTTAAAGATCTCTTTAGCGATAACACCTATTTCGTCCCGATTTCCTTAACTAAACTTCTAAGAAATTTTTTCTAATGATTTCATCAAGCATTTGTTTCAAATGAGGAACTTCTTTTTGGATATCTTTTACGATTCATCTAGAAATTTCTTCAAGAACTTTTTTTCAAATTCCTTCAAGATTTTCTTCGAAAGTTGCTACATCGATTGCTTCGGAAACTCCTCCAAGCGTTTCTGTAGGAATTTCTTTAGTAACATGTATTCTCAAAAATTACATAAAGAGTCTCTTAGGCGTAAGCGCTTTCCCAGAGAAATCCTTTAGAAATTATTTCAAGACTATTTTTCAAAGACATTTCTTAAAGGGTTCTTTTTGCAATGTTTTCTTGATGTCCTTTCAATGAATTCTTACAAATTAGTTTAAGCATTTCTTCAGTTCTTCAGAAATCCTTCCAATAATTTATGTAGGAAATCATCCAAAGATTCCTTGCGCAACTTTTTTCAAATCCTCATATACAATTCGTTAAAGAATCCTTCAAGTAATTCCAGTAAGGATTTATTCTTTTTCTCCTCTAGGGATTTCTCAGATTTTCAAATTTTAATTCAGATAATCTTACAAGGATGAACACATTCATCTCCAAAAGATTCTTGCAAAAAATTGCTCAGAGGGTCTTACGGAAATTTATCCAAGGAAGTCTATAAGAAATCGTTTGAAGATTGTTTTATTGAATCAAAGACTTCGAGTGGAATATTTTGGGGTATCCGCCATTGATTTCTTTGAGAGATAATCTAGACATTTCATAATTTATTCTACCAAAAATCCCTTTGGTTTAAAGATTTCTTCAGGAATCTTTTAAACAAATTCTCATAGTACTTCTAGCCCTTCTTGTACTACTGCATAATACTGAATCTCAAAAATCTTCAAAAATCTTATCGAAGATACCTCCACAAGCAACCCAATGATTATTCCTGAATACATCTTATAAATAAGATTCTTCAAGGTCTCCTTTAGAAATTCTTCCAAAATTCCGATAGAAAACCTCCCAAGGATCCATTCAGGTATGACTCCAAGCGTAATCTCAGAAATTCATCAAAAAAATTTCCATGGGGAGCTCCAGCAAGATTCCTTCTTGGAGAAATCTCTAAAAGTATCCTTAGAGAAATTCCTTAAGATTCCTCTAGAGGACTCGTTGAAGGACTTCTTGACATAATCCATATGAAGGAAACCGAAGAGGTATTCCTAAAGGAATGCTTGAAAAAATTCCAAAAAAAAACTCAAAAGATTTTCTGAAGGATTCCTTGATAAATGTCTGAAAAAAAATCACGAAGAAATGCTTTGAGGTGATCCTTAAGGAATCATTGTAAGTATTCTTAAATCAATGCTTGGAAGAATTTCTGAAGCAATCTCCAAATAAAGTTCTGAAGTAATTCTTAGAGATTTTTTATGTAGACATCTTTGAAGTAACTGTTAGATAAATCGTTAAACATATCCCGTAGGCAAGGTGAATTTACCTTGCCCGGAGGAATTCTCGCAGAAACCCTTAAAGGAATACTTGAAATACGCTGAGCGAGCAACAAATCGACAAACTATTAGTATTACGGTTTTGACGTAACATTACATGTAACATGTAATTTTCATAAATGGGGCCCCTGAATTTCAGCTGCTAAATTCAATCTAAGTCAAAAGTCCTGTGTTTGGTCCTGTGGTTAGAATATTAGGGAGGTTTACACAACTCTCACGGATTTTACTTCTATATCGGTACTGAATTTCGTGAAATTCAATTTTGATTTCAAACATATTTTTTCCTGTAATTTCGAGGCCCCTGTAGGTACAAAGAGTAATTATCAAACAAGTTGAAAGTAAATTAACTAAACTTCTTGAATAAATGGTGTTATCTACAATTGTTAATAAGTGGACTTCAAATAAGCCATCTGTGTGTCCCATTCCAAAAACCCTTGATAATTACGAAGGGGCCCCTTCATAACTATCAGCAGACCTGCAAAGTATTGAACAGGAAACTTTCACTATTTAAAGAACTTTATTCAAACTAGTGTAAGAAACCTTCCCTGATTTGGAGGCCCCCTGAATTCGGGGGCCCGGTGCGGACCGCACCCTCCGCCCCCCCCCCCCCCTTGCTACGCCACTGGCGATCTTTGGTTGTATATGTACAGGAGAACAGTGTGTGGCTGCGAAGCTGAATCACAAACCCAGCAATCAAAAGATTACCAAAGCCAGAAGGATGCTGTGTGCAGGGCAGGTTGCAAAAATGCTTCATAGCAATCCTAAAAAATGTGTTCGATAGAGATCTGGATAGAACCTACAAGAGAACGTGAAGTGTAGCTCATCAAGTAAGGTGGACTGATCAGATCGATAGTGAACTTACGAATTTATGTAGGACGCTCGTGAAGTTTTTTACTGCAATGTTTGTCAATTGCGTGATATTCATGCTGCATCTAACTAACAAAAACGGCCTATGACTCATCGATTTCGCCGCCTCCAAAAACATGGCCAATCAGAGCAGCTTTATCGACTCGGACCGCTACCTGATGACGGTCAAACAGCGCCCAAATTTTTCTTCGTCAACAATGTACGGTACCGACGACCGCCATGGTACAACCTAGAGCAACTGAAGTAACCGGATGTCCCTTCAGCATACGCGCAGAATTTCAAGACAGCGTTACCAGATGAGGGCAGGCTTGATGTGGCCCTCTGGAAGACTGCTGAAGTACAATAAAAGCAGCCATCAACGACGCAGCCGAATGCACCGCCATCGGCAAAGTGGAACAAAATCGGCAAAACGAATGGTTTGAAGAGGAAACAAGATGAAGTTTTACCAGATTCTCAACGCATCCCGCAAAGGCTTCGTTTAGAAAGTCGATACTTGCAGGGATAAAAATGAGAACTTCTTGATGGACGAACGCGAAGTGATTGAAAGGTGGAAGCAACACTTCTATGAGCACATAAAGCACATAAAGCACGTAAAGAATGTAGGCAGAGGATACTAAGGCAATGCACATTGGTCGGGCTCCATACAAAGGGGCGGCCAAAACTCTCAAAAAACGAAATTGATATTTTTAAACTTTATTTCACCTTATAACAAAGTTAATGTATTGTAGTTTTATGATTCTTAATTAAAAGCATACCAGCTTTTGTATTTCAATGATATTTTCACCGCCAAAGTGGCCTAAGTCATAAAATTGAAAAATGAACCATTCGAAAAAAGTAAAATAATAATATTTTGAGAATGGAATATATGTTTTATGTTATCCAGCATATGAAAGCTTGTTATTGGACTGTTTGAATTCACGTATGGTGCAAAATTAATATGTCACAAAACTTTTCAAATTTTCATATATTGTACCTTACGATTTTTGGTAATTTTTAAGTTAGAAAACGGTTCGTGTCGTCACGTGTCGCCGCAATTTCGAATAGTACATCTTAAACATCATGATTAGGGCTGCATAAAAACGTTTAAATATTTTGCAGAAATTTACAGTTTTTCAAATTAAAGCTATTTAAAAAAAGTCATGTTTTTTCATATATTTTATGTTATTTTTCCATTTGTGACTGAAATAAAATTTATTTTCCCACATTTTTCACACGTTTTGAACAAACTTGATTGGATTTGATTTCTAACAAAAAACGCAAAAAATATGGGGATTACTGATTTTTACCATTTTTGAAATTAATGAGGTTACGTAATTTTTGAATACCCCTTTTTAAACACTAAAAATACGATATGTCACATCTAGACAACCTATAACTTCGATTAAACACATAAAAAGAGTTTTGGCCGAACTTTATCTTTTTCCAACCATTGTGCAATGGAAGAAACGACCACATCAGTGCAGTAGAGGACAGAAATGCCCCAACTCTTACGCCAAGGGAAGTTAAAGATGCTATTCACCAGCTCAAAACCAACAGAGCAGCTGGTAAGGAGCTTATCGCAGATGCATTCATCAAGATAAGCCCAGGAAAATTAGTCTCCTCCATGCACTATCAACTATCAACAAAGACCGCCAGCTAAGAGTTGTGTGCTTAGCTGGTAGTGCAGCCTGGGCACTGTTGTCCGTCTGACTTCAGCTATATTGAGGAGGTACGATTCGAGCGTTTGTTCACCAAGGAGGTGCGGCTCAAACAGCGTCTGTTCTGGCATCCAGCGCCTGAGTAAGAAACGCTGCACCACGCCCAGCTAGATCCAATGTGGTAGCCCCATCAGCGTGGTCGTCCTAGTGTTGGTTGGGACCGTAAACAGAACTGGCACGATGGCCCTCCGGAGAGACAGGAGTGTTGGCGTAGGCCCAATAAGCCACCCGTAAAAATCCCCATTGCGAATAACATAGGAGAAAATACGACTCGATACAATCGGCAAAGGCCCACGCGACGAAATAAGGACTACGATTGGAAGCTTGGAACATGGAATTGCAAGTCACTAGGTATCGCAGGATGCGACAGGATAATCTACGAGGAACTACATCCCCGCAACTTCGACATCGTGGCGTTGCAGGAACTTTGTTGGACTGGACATAAAGTGTGGAAAAGCGGGCAACGAGCGGCTACCTTCTACCAAAGCTGTGGAACCACCAATGAATTGGGAACAGGATTTATAGTGTTGGGCAAGATCGGGTGGCAGCCGATCAACGAAAGGATGTGCATGTTGAGAGTTAAGGGCCGTTTCTTCAACTACAGCATCATTAAGGTCCACTGCCCACACGAAGGGAGACCTGATGACGAGAAAGAAGCGTTCTACGCGCAGTTAGAGCAAACATACGATGGTTGCTCGCCGCGTGACGTGAAAATCGTTGTCGGCGACATGAACGCCCAGGTAGGAAGGGAGGCAATGTACAGACCGGTAATCGGGCGAAACAGCCTGCACGCCGTATCGAATGATAACGGCCAGCGATGCGTAAACTTTGCAGCCTCCCGTGGTATGGTAGTCCGAAGCACCTTCTTTCCCCGCAAAGATATCCACAAAGCCACCTGGAGATCACCCGACCAACAAACAGAAAATCAAATCGACCACGTTCTAATCGACGGTAAATTCTTCTCGGATATAACCAATGTCCGCACATACCGCAGTGCGAATATAGATTCGGATCACTACTTAGTCGCTGTATGCATGCGCTCAAAACTTTCGACAGTTATCACCACGCATCGAAGTCGAACGCCGCGGCTCAACATCGAGCAGCTGCGTAACGTAGAAGTGGCTCAAGACTACGCGCAGCAGTTAGCAGTGGCCCTACCAACGAAAGAGCAGCTTGGCGCAGTTACACTTGAAGATGGCTGGAGGGACATCCGATCCGCCATAGGTAGTACCTCAGCTACAGCACTAGGCTTCGCGACTCCGAATCACAGAAACGAATGGTACGACGGCGAATGTGAACAGTTGAAAAACGAGAAGAATGCGGCATGGGCGAGAATGCTGCAACATCGTACGAGAGCGAATGAGGCACGTTACAAACAGGCGCGGAACAGGCAGAACTCAGTCTTCCGGATGAAGAAGCGCCAGCAGGAAGAACGAGATCGCGAAGCGATGGAAGAGCTGTACCGCGCTAAGGACACACGAAAGTTCTACGAGAAGCTGAACCGCTCGCGCAGAGGCTTTGTGCCACAAGCCGACATGTGCCGAGATAATCACGGGAATATTCTCACGAGCGAGCGTGAGGTGGCAGCAGCATTACGATGAGCACCTCAATGGCGACGTTGCAAGTACCGAAGGTGGCGTGGTAACAGATCTAGGAGTATGTGCACAGGACGAAAGACTTCCGGCCCCTGACCTCCAAGAGATTGAGGAGGAGGTTGGCCGGTTGAAAAACAACAAAGCCGCTGGAGCAGATCAACTACCAAGCGAGCTTCTAAAATACGGTGGAGGAGCACTGGTGAGAGCACTACACTGGGTCATTACCAAGATTTGGGAGGAGGAAGTACAGTCGAGACTCTTATAAGATCACTGGTCGGGGGGCGCAATAGGAATCCGCTTAATAGGAGACTAAGAGCTTATGAGATTTCGGCATTTTGGGGGTGTGGCCTATTATCTCGGGTGTGTTAAGAGTTAATGCAATACTTTCTTCGGCTTGATAAGATCTACCATTTAGAACTTTGGTTCATATAATTAGTTGGCAATTTGGCCGCTAGAGGGACCATCAACAATTTGATGCTAAATTGCACTACAGGAACCATATCAGGTTGTCAAGCAAACGTTACGATATGCGACAGCTCAAGACCCTGATAATTTGGAAGGATAGTGTCTTCGGGAAAGATGTTGGGTACGCCAATAACTTACTGACGATGAGTTGCGAAGTTCGAAATTCTTCCACTGGGCGGCGCTAGTGAGCAAGTAAATTTTCAAAACCTCATATCTCAGAATCCCGATAACTTAGGAAGTTGGTGTCTTCGGCAAAGTTGATCAGTTTGACATAAACTTACATAAAAATAAACACTTATTTCGCAATTCTGCCACTAGGCGGCGCTAGTGAACATGCAAATTTTAGAAATTTCATAGCTCAGAATCCTGATAATGGCGAACAACTGGTCCGTTGTAGCGCGTTCACCCATTAATCCAGCATGATATTACCCCACGAACTCTCTTGTAATCGGTAATGGACGGTAGCATATAATTAAAGAGAGTATCTTGTAGCCAGCGCTCAGTAGTGTGATCGCGCGATATTATCATCGCACCACCAAATCGAAGTCGTTGCTTGAAGCACATGCGAAGGTGCAGCTGCGAGGTAAAATTTAATCTATTTTTTTCTGTTGCGCATCATTAAGCTTATTAAGAGCTACACTATGCACTCATCCAAATTGAGTTGCGACATTTCTAAGTAGGTTAAAAATAAATTTTCGCACGTTCGGTCACTTCAGATTTTAAGCAAAAGTACAATAGTTGCCGCAATCCAACTAGTTGCCCTTTTTGTAGATGGACACACGATACCTTCCATCTATTCCTCCGGTAATAATTCCTGCTCCCAATTCTTAGTAATGACCCAGTGTAATGCAGAGAGCACGATGAATGGACAAGGGGGCGCGTGATCTGGTAAGCAATGGGCGTGACCGAGGATGGAGAGCAGCAACTACAAATCGAGTACTCTGGCATATTATTGTTGATCATGTGTTATTCTAATTGTGATGTGGTACAAGTTAATGTAAAGAAACGACGGCTATGTATTAGTAAGAATTTAAAAATTGGAACTCAAATAGTCACTATTCGCTGTCTAACAAAAATGTTTGGTTACTCTTTGAATTAGTTTCAATATTGAAGAGTTTATCACCCATTGCGGATTTGTAGTAATTCTGTTTTATTGATACCTAATCAAGTGTATGTGACTCTACATTTCAATGATAAAAATATCTGTCCAATATGCTTTTTTCATTCAGAATAGCAGGAAAAAGTAATAACTTCAACAGTCAACCCAGGAGATGTGCATTCAGCTGTATGTATCTACATTTGGAATGATTAGCCCTTTTTTGACGATGGTTGAAGATGATAAATTCTTTCACCTTTGATTCATTATTGCTAGATGTGTAGATCTACATCAATTATCTTGACAATAGCTCGCCAACGATATGATACCGATTTTCTCGGTTCAAGGCTACCCCCTTCCACTTTAGGTGACATCCCACGCTGTCGAAGTCCTGTTCTACCTCGTTAACCCGTCTCACTCGCTGTCCTTCATGGCTTCTTGTTCCATTTGGACTCGACACAAACATCATATTTTCAGAATTGTTATCTTGCAACATTTTCTGCCTTATTTTTGCCTTTAGTCAGTGGGATGACACCGGACAAAAATGTCTTCAGAAGCCGCTTGAATCCTGTTTAGGTGACGGTCAATTACCAAGCAAAGTGTCATGCTTGCTTTATGGTTTTACGTAATTGATTCATTACACAGTCAAATAATACGCAAACAGATCATTAGCCTCAATGCATCTTTAAGGACAATCTAACGCAAAGCCAAAACAAAGCACAGGTAATGCTTTTTTTAAACAGTAAGGTATAATTAATAAAGAAGATGCAAATCTAAAAAAGCGCAACTATTGCAAATTCTGACAGCATTCAATGTATTGAACAGAAATATGTATATCTAACTTAATTTAGTCTTAAAAAGATTTAATTAAGAGGTAGTTTAGGTATCATAAACGTTGTCCTTTCAGACACCGATTGAATTCACCCAAAGCCATATTTGCTCATTTTTCATAAATTCATAAACGGAAGAAACTGATGCTGCACACACACAACTCTCATAATGCACCCACTACTGGCAGGTATTATGATTCAAGAAGCGATACGCGAACATCGAAATGAATTAATTTCACATGCAAATTGCGAGATTACCAGGCTTCAATTCACACGCTGCCGGCTTGACCTTATTACGTAACTAGAGCCCACACGGCGATGTGGGCTTCCTGATAAGAAGCTTAACTTGCAATGAAATCGAGCGTAAATGAAGCAAAGAAGGCTGCCGGCCGGAAGTGGAATGGGCGTAATTGATCGCGTTGACAAAGTGGCCCCAGCAGGAATTAATGAACGACTCTACTATACATTTCCTGTCCTCCAGCAGCGTTCGGGATATGCGATCCAGCTGTGGGAAACAGTTCAAGGTCAATGATTGGCTGCATTATAAAACTGGTTGGAATCCGATTAGTTTAACACTCCCATTTGATTATCATAAGCTGATTGGGAATGAGATCCGATTTTTCAGGAGTGATATTGGAATATATGAAATTTCATCACGGCAAAAGTAATGGTTGGCTATATGCAACAACGATAATAAACTCACTGCACTTCTTTTCTATGAATTATGGATGTTAATTAGGTCATACACACATAGATTACCATGTACTGAAAATAACATACCATCTTGCATGCCACTGAACTCTAATTATTCAATCTTTTGGAATTTTCCATGCATAATTATTCTGTTAATAATTAACAAATTATGGTAACTTGCATCAACATAGTCAATATAATGGAGGCGCATGGTCTCTCAATAATTCTGAAAATCTAATTGAAACGCGATTTCCGCCGACTAGAAAAAATACAGAATTGCTTCAACATTTTTTCTTAAATTAATCTATGCTATCTTTTATACATGTAGCCGATGCGGTAAACGAGCGAATGTTCAGCAAGACCATGCAGAGGGTGATGGATTCGATTCTCAGTTGGTGCAGGAACTTGTCATAGTGGAAATTTCATTGATTTCTTTGTGTATAGAGTTCAGAGTATCTTCGTGCCTGCCACACGATATACAAAACCGGCCACGCCATTTTTCTGTCACGAGACAAGATAAAACAGTTTCCGTGAGTACGATAATGTGCACAAAAGTGCGATACTTTAAGACTTGGTGTCTTCAATATTTATTAATGTAGTAATTTGAAAACAGAAATTTTCAATTGCAAAATGAATCAGTGCAGAACTGCAAACACGAACCCGTGCTTGCCAGAAGTAACAGAACCTTATTTAAGCGACCGGTGCCACTAGTCCCAACTTATAATCAACAGACTGAAACTTTCAACAGATTGTAAAATAGCATGAAACAAGATCACCAAATGTGACGAAAAAAGTAACAACTTACTCGAAAAATTACAACTTACTACGTAATCATGCCCAAATCCGTTTGTAGTACTGCAATTTCTTTATTTTTTTTAACAATTCGACTGTTGTTGTTCATGAAGAATTTCGCACCAACTCGTCTTCGGGGTTGGCAGCACCCCCTCAGAATGTTATGAAATTTTGTAGGTTTCAAGACTTTACCTTTTCAAGCAACTTTGCATATTTTGTTTTTTCAAAATTAACCTAGACTAACATTTAAAAAGAGTCAAAGTTTTTTAACCGTTTTTTTTTCACAAAAAAATAACTCGAATATGATAAGATGTACAAAAAAGTGATGTATGGGGGACTTTTAGAGAATTGTCCAAGCTTTCATGAAAAAATATTTTAAAAATTCTAAATACATTTTTACACGTTAAAAAATATATTTTTAAAATTAAAAGTCAATTTACAGAAAATGCCCACTTTTTTATGTTTTGAAATTTTTTTCCAAGAAAGTCAATATTGTTGCCTAACTTTCCTCCATACATCACAAGATGGGCACTTTTAAGGAAAAAAAGTTTTTCTAACAAAAACTTTTTCATGTTAGTTTTTTTAGCGTGTTGTGCATTAGCCGTTTTTTTTTCACAAAAAATATAACTCGAATATGATAAATTGTACAAAAAAGTGATGTATGGGGGACTTTTAGGGAATTGTCCAAGCTTTCAAGGAAACATATTTAAAAAATATAAAAAAATGTTTTACACGCTAAAAAATATCTTTTCAAAATTAAAAGTCAATTTACAGAAAAAGTCCACTTTTTTATGTTTTGATTTTTTTCCCAAGAAAGACAATATAGTTGCCTAACTTTCCTCCATACATCACAAGATGGGCACTTTTAAGGAAAAAAAAATTTCTAAAAAAACTTTTTCATTTTATTTTTTTTTGCGTGTTGTGCATTAACTCGTACAGTAATGTATCCAGAATCCTAATGACAATCCATTAAAACTTAATGGGCTCAACAACTTTTTTAATATCTTAACGTGCTTGACATTGAAAACGTGCTTGATATTGGAAAGGGCTCAAGACAAATTTGCGTTTAGGGTTTTATATCAATGAAAACGCTTGTGTATTGATGAAATATGTACATATGTATATGTGTATTCAATTATTTTCTTTACTACAATATATACATCCTTCTTTTACACATTCTATTGTAACGTTTTTTGAATATTAGATCTTTAGTCTATCTGAAACAAAGTAAACTTTTTTGGATTATCTTTTGAATTCGAAAACTTCTTCGCTTCAATTTGATTTTCAGAAATTGGCACAAATGAATGAAATTTTTGTGTACCAGGTATTGTTTTTAGGTGACTGTATGTGTATAGTTCTTCAAGGTCATCCGTCATTTTTGCATATTGTTCATTTGAAATAAAGCATATGTGTATCTGACAGTTTAACTGCCCAGTCATACAGTTCTCGAGGAGTTGTGATTGTGTTTCCATAATCTCAAGCAAGACTTGCTCGTTTTGCCATTCGCTTGAGAGTACCTCCAACAGCGTCACATGGACCTTTGCCATGTGAAGTTGCGAAGAAGTGCCATTCTGCTTCCAATCCATAATTGGACCGAAAACTGCACAAACTGGCAATTTTTTTTTGTTCTTATAATGAGCTGCTGCTCCATCTGACATGAAAGTAATTTTTGAGAAATCAATCGATTGTTTAATGAAATCCAGCAGTTTTGATATAAATAACTGAACTGCTGTTGTATCGTGTGTAAGTACTTCAGATATTATTATAAAGCTCAAGTTTTCCAACTTATTTTCTTTTCTGTAGTACACTTCAAAGGGGTGAATGGTAGCTTGAGAATTATTCCAATGGTAACCTTGAGCTGAATTTTGAATGATAAATGAATAATTTTCTGAAAAGTCACAAATTGTTAATACTTCACCCTGTTTAAGAGATTCTTTTTTATCCCGCAAAAATGAGGATTGTTCTTTATAAATGAAATCATGAGTTATAAGCTTATCAACTTTTTCTACAAAATACGGAACAAACTCGTCTATAGTCTTAGTAATAGTTTCCAAATTGCATCGATCAGTGGTTAGCCATTGTTGAAATAAAACCGATTCTTTATCATTCGCTTCTAATAATGATGTTAGTTCACTGGTTCTAGGCACACAATAATACAATTTCAGCAAACAGAATGCTGTTTTAAGCATTCAGATATCAAAACAAGCTGAGAAACAGGTTCTATTCCAGTTGGGATGTAACGCCAAGAAAAAGAAGGCACCCAATCAAACAAAGTTGTAATGCCCATTGAGTGTTATCAAATGGGTATAAGGATTCTTGATACATCCTGTACGAGTTAATGCGCAACACGCTAAAAAAATAACATGAAAAAGTTTTTGTTAGAAAACCTTTTTTTCCTTAAAAGTGCCCATCTTGTGATGTATGGAGGAAAGTTAGGCAACAATATTGACTTTCTTGGAAAAAAATTTCAAAACATAAAAAAGTGGGCATTTTCTGTAAATTGACTTTTAATTTTAAAAACATATTTTTTAGCGTGTAAAAATGTATTTAGAATTTTTAAAATATTTTTTCATGAAAGCTTGGACAATTCTCTAAAAGTCCCCCATACAACACTTTTCTATAGGTCTTGTCATTTTTGAGTTACATCGATTTTAAAAAATTCTTCGAAAAAAAGTTAGGCCCTCTTCAAATGTTACTTTTGAAAATTTTCGAAAATTTAAGTATGCAAAGTTGCTTATAAAAACCTAGTCTTTATGCCCACCAAGTTTCATTCGATTCTGAGAGGGTGTTGCCAACCACTGGTCGAGTTGGCGCGAAATTCGTCATGTTAAAAACAGATTCATAAGTTTTCATCCGCGTAATGGTTACATTTATTGTGCCTTTCTGATGGAATTAACTAAATATGCTCCGTTCTATCGTGATATGAGCCGACAAAGTTTTCATCCGACAGCATATGCACGTCGGATGAAAACTTTAGAACCCGTTTTTGAATTATTCCTTCAAAAAATGAAAGTCCAAACTTTTTATATCTTTCTTCTAATTGGTCATTTTTTTTATATGAAAGAAAAAATATCAAAAATACATATTTTTACACTATGAGATTTCACCAATCCTTGTTTGGCAGTATTCAGTATTACTATTCACAAATTTTTCAGTATATATTTTCCTGGCCACTCGTGCTTGCTGCTTGCCATTCAATGCGCCTAGATTCATCGGGGCCGATGGCGCTTCTTTAGAATGAAGAAACCAGGGTCCACTTATTATGCGTATCTGTTCAGGTTTCCTTTTTCAAATACCGGCCGTTATCTATGCAAATTGGCAAAATTTATCTAAAAAGATTGCTGTAAGTCGCTGGGCACCACACCGAAGCGAGGCCAGCTTCTCGACAACGAAGAGGATTTAAATGGTCTCGAAAGTCTTTACAGACGCACATTATACCCATCATCGTAAGGATTGAGAGCCGGTGTGGTGCTTGTTATTATAACCGTGCTTCTGGGAATTCTGATGTTGTTTTGCAGAGCATGCGGACGTTAATACGAATGTAAGCTTCACTTTTCCATGTTCAACCAACCCAGCTGATGATGCGGAAAAAGAGCACAATTTATTCCTCACATACACGATAATGTCTTCTGAAAGTGCCTTATATGAGAAAATAACATAATTTGCTCAAATATGGATATTAAGGCCTGAGAGCCTAAAGAAGTGAAAACAAGTAACTATTTTCCTAATAAGCGAGTTCTTAAAATCTTAAGAACGGTAAAAAATACGACGCTTGTTGTCGTCGTTAAAATATTATTATGCCCAAATTGATTTATCGAAATTTCACACGAATACTTGCGATGAGCATGCTCAGCAAGACATTATTCAACGTAACGCTGCCAGAATTATTGCTAACGTACACTTATTAATATTTTACACTAATCAAGCAAGAAAGTACTCTAAACCACGTAACAATAATAGCTTAATAACAGCTTATTCAGCTTTTTTTTACATCGAGCTTAAAAGCGCACGGTGGTTCCATTTGCTCAGGCTGGTGGTCATAAATAATTTTCTTCGTTTTTTATGGTTAAAGTAATAAAAAGTGTCCAGAAATAGCATGTTTTGACTAAAAAAAGGTGTTCCAGTGTCTTATTATGAACATCACATAACATTGGAAAACATTAAATTTGAAAAATTATATTTATAATCAGTTTATAATAATGAAAAAAACATTAAAAAAGTTATTTTTTTATTTCTGCTAAGTATTACAAGTCGAAACATGTATCGCACGATAATGTCATAATGGATATTTGTGAATAGTATCAGTATTAGTATTATAATTGTGATTTTATTAGTAATAGGTTTTACATCTTCCACAATTGAAAATTGTAAAAATCTGAAGATTTTTCCTAAGAAATTAATCAATTTCCGTTATTGAAACACAGAAAAATCGTCTCAAATAGAATAATTATGTATAACTACAGTATCAAATACTCATTAGCGTGGGACACAAAAAGACATTTTACTCCTGTACACTTTTTGAGTTCCATTTTGGCCCCATATCAACTGTGCAAAATTTCAGCTCGATCGGAGAAACTATATTTTAGCGCCAGCCATTTTAGGTTTTCATACGATTTAGTATGGGGAAAATCAATGTTTCAAAGAAAAATAAGAAAGTATACAGGAGCTTGAGTTTTTCCATTTTTTGTATTTTCCTATATAAACCGTGTACCAGGCTAATACTCATAGGCAGAGAAGAGAATTGTCGGACAAATGATGAAATAATATCTAAACTGGTAGCAGATGATTTCCAACGTTTTTGTTACGATCAAAACAGAAACTGAATTTGTTGCGTACTTTTCAACTCGTGAATAATTGATTATTGCTAAACCAAAATCGAAACTGTTTGATAGTAGATCTTAAACAGCGTTGCAGTGGTTATCGACTCGTAGTAACCCTGCGAAAATCGCATTGCAGGGCCTAAAAATCGTGGTGTATGATGTTTATCCTGTTCTGTTTATTTTGAAATAAAGCTGTGTCGAACTGGGTGGATTGTCACAACAAATGCAGGTTGGGACATTTTCGTTATTGATGCGTGATGGTTGAAATTTGATTCAGTGCTCATCTAGGGTCTTGTACCATTTGGGCAGGTGTACCTATTTTGGGCACTTGACGCTATTACTAAGTCGATTTCAAACCGATTGATTTGAAATGTTGTGCAGAGTTAGGCACGTACAGTATCTAACTCTGTACAAAAACTCAAATCAATCGGTTTGAAATTGACTTAGCTATAGCGACAAGTGCCCAAAATAGATACACCTGCCCAAATGGTACAATACCCTATATATATAAAAATGAGTTTGAAATTCCTTTGAGGCAACAAAACTTACGAACGGGTGAACCTATCAGCATGACTCTTTTTTTTCTAAACCATAGGGGGATAATCTGCTCAACAGACACCCTAACAACAGAAGGTTAAGGTTGTGTACCCGAGCAGGGGAAAATAGCAAATTGATAACAACAGAATCACATAGCCTATTTTTATATCATAATTTGTTATTATTAACTTATTAAAATTCGTCTTCTCAATAACATGTTTTGTTGGGCAATCTTATTCTGTTTTGTTCAAGTTGTTGGGATGTCTTGTGAATTAACATTTTAATAATATATTTTGTTGTAGAACAAGTTCAGTTATTATTCTACTTTAGAGAATGTACAAATATGTGATGAACAATAACATAACAGTAACAAGTTCACAAACTACCTGTTATTAAGTTGTGATTGGTCTAACAAAACATGTTATTGAATTAGTCTTCCAGGAACATTTTTTGTTATAATATTCGTTATTTTGCCGCTTATGACAGACAAGTTTATAACATAATATGTTATGCTTATAACATAAAAATTACTGGTTCTATTATACAGTTATTAAGTCAAAATAACATATTTTATTATGCTGTTGATATTTTCTTCTGCTCGGGTAGGTCTGAGGCCGTCTTCTACAACAAAAGTAAAAGCCAGGACTACTCTCTCCTCGTACCCACTAAACACATTCCTATGGTCGTCAAACCCTACGTCTCTCCGGAACCACCAAGAAGGTATTGCTTCAGAGAGGGGCTAGTGCACATCGCACCCTCAAGGTTAGCTGCGTAGCCTAGCAGCAACGAACATCGATGACTCGCTCTGGAGAGTCCATCACGGTAACATGCTGGTGCTTAGCCAGTTTCCCGAGTGGTCCTCGCCACTCCCTTTGTCCGCGGAAGACGGGCAGGGTCAACCCCGCCCGCGCCCAACTGCTTTGCAGACATCAAGAACTGATGCCCACTTGCAACCCGATCTGACCTGCTGAAGGCAAGGGTATCACTACCCTTCACCTTCAGGCCCTATCAGCTGCACCAGAAGGTTGCTGACAGCAGGGTCTCTACCTGCCCCGACCCTTGCCGGGGACCCCTTTCCAACCGCGGGCTCGGATCCAACCCAGTAGACCGACGCCACGACAGCACCGCTACCGAAACTTCCTCTCCGCGGCCACTTAATCGCTGTAAGGGTCGATCTCGACCGCAGGGCACCGGTATGACCTACGAAGCCGACTCCGAACCCCTGGACCACCTCTCGTACTGCATCTGGACTAGCCACTCTCCGAGTCCACGCGCCACCTCCTCTGTAGCTCCCAGACGATATGGGAGATAGCCGTTGAAACGGCGTTCCAGCCAAACTCATCCCTACACATCCTCTGGACCAAGTTGTCCGGGTTTGTGTCCTCCCCGCATGTGGCAAGCATGCGGTCACGCATTGTGCGAAAACGCGGGCACACGAACAAAACGTGTTCCGCCGTTTCCTCTAAACCATTGCACACTGGGCATTCGGGAGAATCTGCATGCCCGAAACGGTGTAGATACTGTCGGAAGCAACCATGACCTGTAATAACCTGTGTCAGGTGGAATGTAACTTCCCCATGGCGCCTATTAATCCAACTATCTACCCTCAGTATCAACCTATGGGTCCACCTTCCTTTGGTGGAACTGTCCCACGCGCGCTGCCATTTGACCATAGAGGCCATCCTGGCAGTCCTGCGTATGCCTCTTGTGCCGCGCATTTCGAAGCACTCCATGTCCTCACTGATAAGAATGCTGATAGGCACCATACCAGTAATGACGTAGAGAGCGTCGTGTGACACGGTGTGCTTCCGTCGGTAGCATTTAGTACTTAGCGCGGTGCGTCACGCCGGGCCGCCATACCTAAGTATGGACGTAGCAACACTAGCCAGAAGCTTGCGCTTACTGGCGTACACCGCAGAGCTATTGGACATCATCCGGGACAGTGCCGCAATAGCTGTGGAGGCTCTTTTACAGGCATAATCGACGTGGCTACCGAAGGTAAGCTTATCGTCGATCATCACGCCCAAGTGTTTGACGGGTCGCTTTGACAGGATAGTACACTCTCCTACACTGATCTCCGTCTGCTGCTCCGACTTCAGGTTGTTAACAACCGTCACCTCTGTCTTGTGGTGAGCCAGCTCAAGTTTCCTGGATCGCATCCACGCCTCCACAACTTTGATCGAGTGGTTGGTAGTCAACTTTACCTCCTCGATCGTTTCACCGTAGACTTCGAGCGTAATGTCGTCGGCAAATCCGACAATCACCACTCCCACTGGGTACTCTAACCTCAACACCTCGTCGTACATGACATTCCATAACACCGGGCCTAGGATGGAACCTTGTGGGACTCCTGAGGTTATGTGAAAGCACTTCCGACCCACCTCTGTGTCGTAGACTAGTATACGATTCTGAAAGTAACTTCCGAGAATCTTGTACAGGTACTCCGGTATCCCCAGACGCAAGAGCGCATCGGCAATAGCAGACCAGCTGGCGCTATTAAACGCATTCCTTACATCCAGAGTCACTACCGCGCAAAAGCGAATTCCCCTCCTCTTAGGCTCGAGTGCAGTGAATCAAAATTCAACCATCGCGCAACAATAATGACAATGTCGCAACCTGTATTTGTTGCGACAAACAAACCCATGCGACATAAGTTTGTCCCAACTTGAAAATAATGGGTTTAACATCGTACACTACGAGTTTAGAGATTTTTAAGCCTTGCATTGCGATTTTCGAACGGTAACTTCGAGTCGGTAAACACTGCAACTCTGGTGAAGCTCTATCATCAAACAGTTTCGACTTTGGATTAGCAATAATTGATTATTCACGAGTTGAAAAGTACGCAACAAATTCAGCTTCCGTTTTGTCTGCAACAAAAAATTTCGAGATCATGTCATTATCTGTTACCAGTAGGGATAAAGAGTAATCGTCGCACCTTCTTTGTTGCTTGTTTTGTGCCTCTTTTGTCTGACAATTCTCTTCACTGCTCGAGTGCTTTCTCGGCGGTTTTTGTAACCGACAAGATAGCGTCCACGGTGGACCTCCCCTTCCGGAAGCCGCACTGGTTACTCGAAAGACCATTTTCGCCCTCGGTGAACCGCAACATTCTATTGAGGATGATCTTTTCGAGCACCTTCCCCGCCGTGTCAATCAAGCATATTGGTCTATATGCCGACGGGTCTCCGGGTGGTTTCCCCGCCTTTGGCATTAGTACCAGGCTCTGCCTCTTCCAAGCTTCTGGGAAAACTCCCTCGTCCAGGCATTTCTCCATAGCAGACCTGAACATCTCGGGAGCCTCTGCAATAGCTACTTTTAAGGCCAGGTTCGGAACTCCGTCCGGACCTGGGGCCTTACCTACGCTAAGGGACTTAGCTATCCCCGCAAGTTCCACATCGGTGACACTCTCCTCATCGCCAGCTCCAGCCCCCGGCTGTCCTACGAAAAGAGGCCAAGGATTAGGATCATGACGCGGAAAAAGTCCTCCAATGATCCCCTCCAACATCTCTGGAGATTGCTCTGTAGGATCAGCATGACTCTTGCACTTTTCGATTTGTATTCATGATGGCTGTGTTTATAAAAAGAAAAAGTTAAGAAAATCTACTGAAAAAAGTATGAAAATTGATAAAGTGCTGATTTGTTATGAGCTGGGAAGAAAATCAACACGAGGAGGAGCGATCAGGCTAAGGCCGGGGTGGCCTCTGATGTACATAGTAGCCGACTCCATTCCACTCGGTCCATGTCTGTTTGTCTCCAGTTCCACACTCTGCGTAGGATCCGCAGATCGTCCTCCACTTGGTCGACCCACCTAGATCGCTGCATACCACGTCTTCTTGTACCGGTCGGATGACTCTCGAGAACCATTTTAGTCGGGTTGCTATCCGATATCCTGATGACGTGACCCGCCCACCGTAGCCTCCAGATTTTCGCGGTATGGACGATGATTAGTTCTCTCAGCAGCTGATGCAGCTCGCGGTTCATTCGCCTTCTCCAAGTCCCGTCTTGCACCTGCACTCTGCCGTAGATGGCACGCAACACCTTCCGTTCGAAAACTCCAAGGGCGCGTTGGTTTTCTGCACGTAGATCATCTGAGGGATGAGGATTTAATGTGTCACATATTGAACCACAACCTGCGTTTAAGTAGTATTTCAAGCACATATACGGCTGATTTGCATTTAACTTCTTGCTGTAAAGGCGCATTCTAATTGCTTGCCTACTTGGGATGTCAGAATTCATTAAAAAACTGTAGAGTAAGGTGGGGCAAAAGTTCGACCTTAGTTGGTAATTCAACCTATTTCAAACAATCGAAGCAGATAAAAATAAATAAATATCGTGTGGTGATTCTACCATCCATGAGCTAAAATTTTGCTGAACAAAGTTAAGCCAAATGTCTTTTCAATTTTGAGTTACAACACTTTTTGTATGTGTGTGTTTTATTCGAACTCTTGCCCCACCACTGGGGCAAAAGTTCGAATCTAGTGTTTCTGGAATTTCGCTAACCGTAGCACACTATTTTGACACTTTGGTAATAGAAATATCTGAAACCACTTAATATTTGATGTTAAAACTGGAATACACTTTAAAATTCGATTTGGATTTTACCCAAATCAGGGTTAAATTTACTACACCAAAAATTAGTAGTTTTCCGCCAAATTCAGATAAAACAACTTTTTTTTTCAACTTTAATCGAATTTTCTCACTAACTCCATCACTATTAGAGATAATATGTACATTTTGCAGAATTTTAGGTTTCTACCTAAAGATGGCACATGACTCGAACTTTTGCCCCACAATTCGAACTTTTGCCCCACTATGTGTAAAATACGATTTCCAAATCTTTTTTGCAAAAAGTCATACATGCTAGAGCATCTTCAAAATATACCTAGTTATGCCCCAAAATAAAATATCGAATTCGATTTCATTAAAATTTCATTCCATGCGTTGGAAGGGCCATCGCATGTTACAATTTTTGATCAAAAACCAACATTTTGTCATAACTTCTCGAAATATTGATCAATTTTCATAATTTTTGGAGTGAAAGACTCTTTTTCAAAAAGGGTTCGAACAACCTTGACACCCGAAAGAAATAATTTGAATTGAGCTCAAAAACTTCAAAAGAAACTCTTGCCCCACTCGAACTTTTGCCCCACTTTACTCTATTTCTCCTTTGAAAGGATGAAACGTTTTAATATGTATTCCAGCATTTTTCTGTTATTGGACAACTGTATTTTCAGCCAAACGGCATTTAAGCATCTCTTCATAGATCGAATTTTGAGGTTATGGGGCAGTGTTGTGGAAGATCTCAAAGAGCACCAACCTGAGCTGCAAACTATGTCTCCAGTTATGACGCCGCAAAAATATGAAAAAAAAAAATCGTTTGAAAGTATTCACTACAATGCATTTAAAAGTAGGGTATCGCGCTACTTGGGCGGTGGTTTTCTTCGTCTGTTATTTTCGTCTGTTTTCCACTGTAACTCGGTCAATTTTGAACCGATTGACTTGAAATTTTGTACACGGGTAGATACTATACCTATCTCACCGCATTCCAAGAATTGTGTCAATTGGTTCAAGATTGACTGAGTTATAATGGAAAACAGACGAATATAGAAGCCACCGCCCAAGTAGCGCGATTCCCTATAGAAACTACAGAGAAATGCGTTGTGATTTAAATTCCTAACAAAATAAGTACAAGCTATTTATTAAAAAACACCAGACCCAACAATCAAAATGTATAAACCTACGTCAACTTTGAAATCGTACAAATGTTTTGGCTACTCCCACCATCTTCTCACAAAACCGGGCCTGGCTGGAATGTTTCTGAAATTGGCTCGGTTTACTTTTGAATTTATTTCCCATCCTCTGTAGGGAGCAGATTTTTTTTTCGTAACCACGTTCTTTTGCGCCCTCGCGGCGACCGTCGTAGCTTATGTACAAACCCGAAACGCATCCTCTTGGAAGCGAAATGAGTGCGGAATTGTGCGTATTGTGGGTGCCCGCCCGTTATGTGCCCCACTTCCAGAGCCAGAAGCTTTTCGAGGACAAGAATATTTTGGTGTGTTTTCTTGTTTTCGCTTGGGTTTTCCACATCTGTATTGATTGATTTAAAATTTCATATTTGCGCTACGGGTTGTAAGATGCGATGAACTGAATCATATTATGGATTTTTCCATGAATGTGTACTGATGGCTCATATAGTCGAAGTGTTTAGCATGATTTTCAGCAAGACCATATTGACGGGAATGGGTTCGATTTTCGGTCGGTCCAATATCTTTTCGTAATGGAAAAATTTTCGACATCTTTGTACACATAGTATCGTCGATGTATGTATGTATGAGAGCAAAATGATCTAATTAACAAAGAAAGCTCTTCTTAGTTATAAACTCTGAAAATATTCACAGAACAGAGCTGAGAAGCAGGCTCTGAGCCAGTTGGGATATAGTGACAGAGTGAAGAAGAAGAGGATATGCTCTAGTTAGTTGAAATGTGTTTTCACACTATACCCACAGTGCTAATTGGACGCAACGGCTTTGAAAATTAGGTCTGCAGTTAGTTTGAATCTGCAAAAAAGAGCATCCTTCATGTATGCGAAAAAAAAAGCTATAAACCGTTTGCCTGCGTTTCCCACGAGACAATTTCCTCTATGGAGTTTCTATATATGCATCACTAATTGGAGACTCACATGAACAAGAACCATCCGATGTCATAACAAACGAGTAAAAACTTGTATCGATGACGGTATTTTAAAGTTTTTTTTTTAATATTGATATTTTGGCTTGGACAAATAACTATGCAATTATAGAAAACAAAATTAAATCACACTGTTGATGCACAATTGAATTCGATTGATTTCTGTATGACATGCATAGTTTGTGTTTCATCCGCTCTACTCAATTAATATGCCTAAGGCCTTGATATTCAAAACACGCATTCAATCACAGTTGAGCATGATGCGTGTTATTAATGATTCTATTTTTTTAAACTTTCAGCTCTAGATTGGTCTTGCTCTAAAGTGCCATGCAAAAAAAGTCTTCCTTCTTTTCTACAAAGAATATGACTTAATTTAAGGGGATTCATTGTTTTGGACGTATCCATTTTGCGTAAATCTTCATGATTCTTTTTACGCGGTATTCTGCACATAAATTTATCTTTTTATGTTGCTATCTGTTTGAGAACCTTTTGACCCCGCCGTAATAAAGAACTTTACATCAAGAGGGACGGTGCCATTCCAGACAAACTTGTTCGCTATACCTACCTACATATATTGCAAGCAAAATATTGTGTGAAAGGATGAACGCCAACCTCTGTTTTGGATATAATTGGATATCTCCCATTCCGGAAACACTTTTACCCTGTGGAACCTTTTGTTTTGCTATCTCTACATATCTCGAGAAACAAAAATTAATTAAGGTGCTGGTTAAATAGCAGTTAGCGACATCTTTAATTAAATGATTGCGGTTTTCATCCTAGTATCTTTCAATCCAGTGATTTTGCGTTCAATGGCGTCACACCTTTCCTTTGGTGGTTAAATCAGGGATAATCTCCGCACAACTATTACAAGCTTCAATCATTTTTGTCAATCTTATTTAGCAAGAAAGGTAATGGTTCAAATTTCATCCGAAAAACAAGCATTTGATAGAAGGTCTCTAGGGACATGCCTCATAAACCAATTACCGCAAGCTATCCATACATTTTGTAATTAATACTTACTTGCTAGAAGTAAGTCACAGTGACTTGTGCGCAACAAAAACTTGCGCCGCTGTGACTCTTCTGTGACAAGTGTGTCACTTGGGATATCTTAGTACCGTCAAACGGGGTTACTTGCAACAGCGGTGTAACTTGCAACAGGATGGCATACACTAAATGTGAAGCATTTTCTAATAATAATGAAAACTAGTATGCCCTACTATTTCGGTTATAGAGATTATGTGTATCAAAGGTCGATTTAGTATAAAAATTAGATTTATTTCTTTGTTTATGGTTTAGCTACACTGTTAAAACGGATTGCTCATTTTATCCATAAAAACAAGTATGAAAATCGTGCTTGACTTCTCCCTTATGGTAAGTGCGAAAAGTCTGATGACATTGCTTGCAGTTAGGGTACCTAATAGTAAGCTTAGCTAAACGATAAAAGTTTGATAAACTCATCGACTAAGTAATGCAAAAAATCATTATTATAGTCCACAACCACTATGGGGTAACATGCAACAGTTGAATTTGTCGAAACCTTCTATTATTTATCTTCATTTCACGATATATTTGACAGAAATAACCGAAATGGATCATTTGTTGATTACGTAACGCGTTCATTTTCAAATGACAATTCTTTTTTTACATTTTTTTTGCACGTTTGAAAGTCATTGTTGGGAAATACCACATTTTGAAGTTTTATTCATGTTTCATCATGTTAAAAGTTCAATTTTTGTTAATGAACGCTGTAAAGCAATCACCTACATCAATTCTGAACCTAGATGGAGTTAATTATGTCAGTTTAATATCCAAATTAGCGAGTTTGACATTTACAAAGTAGAATAGGTGAATTTCAATCATGTTAATTTAGCTGAAATTGCCAAACACCACTTCAAACTGAAAACTGCTTGAAGATAACTCACTCTACCTTTTCAAGAAATGACATTGTTGACATTTTGTAATGAGTGCTAAGTCACGAGAATCATATATATTTTGTGTTTGAGGGACGTGAGACCTGTTGCTAAACAATATACCGTAATTTCGGGTGAAATTGATCACTTTTCACAGTTTTTGGCTTCTTGTTTTTGAATAGTTATCGATATGGTCAAACTCAATGCTTTACAACAAGTACTACCACGGGTTTCATCAGTCAAGAAGGTTGAAACTTTTACTGCAAACCATTTTATTGCAATAAATATCATTTAAAATATAAAATCAGAAATTTTAGTTTCGGGGTGAAATTGATCAGCCAGCGAAATGTCTTTGTAAATTCTCCATCTGAATTAACCATCCCAGAATGCAAAAAGCTTTGTAAAACTTATACAAGTTTAGTAAATTCTGAATTATTTAAGTTAAAAGTTCAATAAATCTAAAGAATACGCCTGAAAGTATGCATTTTTTATAATAAACTAGCTGTCCCCGGCAAACTTTGTCTTGCCTACTGTGTTTGTTGATATTTCAAGTCCCTAGCCAAGCGCCCAAGTCCCTTTTCAAAATGTATGAATACCCGATTTTCAAAAACTCTCAATTTTCCCATGTTTTTGGCCTCATAAACCTTTCTTGGGTGAAAACTAACAGAACAAAACTTAGACGACCCAAATCGGACTATCCGTTCGCAAGTTATGCGCGGTCCCACGTATGTCACTGCATTTTTATATATATAGATGAGTCATCACTTTAGCAAAAAAAATTATGCACAAATATCAATATTTATAAAACTTTTGATGACGAAATCGGGTTTAGCGAACACTTGGGAGCTATAAACATTCACTCGAATATTTATTCCATGTGCGATACAGCTACAGTAACAAAAGTTTGAAAGTGTCTGTGAAATTCGTCAAACACGCAGCATCGGAAAATATTAAATTTAATACAGAAATATGTGACTAATTAGCTGTAAAACATGTAAACTCATCATTCAATAACCCTTCAGCCACATGATGGCCATTTTATACAAATTGTTTTAAGTTCAAAGCTTTATTTTAGACAAATAAAAATTGCCCTCACGTTGATCAATTTCACCCGAAATCACGGTACTCTCGCTTGCAATAACTATCAATCCTTTTATGAAAAATTATATGTCAATTGGTTAGTGTACATCTTTTCATGGTATGTTTCATGCATAACATCAAAAATTTACAATACGACTAAATACAAGAATGTTAGTGCTGTTTAATGACAGCTAACTTAGCTTCATGTCCTATGTTGCAAGTTACCCCACAGATGAGGAAACTTGCAACAAGCATGTATTTCGCACCTCCTGATTAGGTGGCAACGTATTTTGGTAAACCAAGTGCTGCATAGTATTCTACTCGGGGTAATTAGCGTACACGATGCTTTACAGGATGTTTCAAATGTTTAGATTTTCAATGATATTGCTTCAAAGTAGAAACGTGTTGCAAGTTACCCCATTTGATGGTACATAGAATAAGGCGACACTAGCCAGAAGCTTGCGCTTACTGACATACACCGCAGAGCTATTAGACATCATTCGCGACAGGAGTGTTGTGGAGGTTCTTTTGTAGGCGTAATCAACGTAGCCAACGAAGGAAAGTTTATCGATCATCACCACCAAGTGTTAAACAGAGCGATTCGAAGTGATAGTGCAATCGTCTACACTAATCATCACATGTTGCTTGGACTTTAGGTTGTTCACAACCACCACCTCAGTTTTGTGGTGAGCCAGTTTACAGTTTCGTGGAGCTCATCCACTCCTCGAAAGCACAAACGCGATCTAGTGGGCAGCAGTCAATTCCACTTCTTCGATCGATTCACCGTAGATCTCCAGCGTAATGTCGTCAGCAAAGTCTACGTTTGCCACTCCCACCGGGAACTTTAACCTAAACATCTCGTCTCGACCCAGGATGGAACCCCTGATGTTCTGTGAAAGCACTTCCGGCGCATCTCTGTGTCGTAAACTAGTACTCGATTCTGGAAGTAACTTACGAGAATCTTGTACATGTACGTGTATCCCAAGACGCAGAAGTGCATCGGAAACAATGACCCAACTGGTGCTATTAAATGCGTACCTTACAACCATAGTCACTACTGCACAGTAGTGGGCAATTCCCCTCCGCTAACACTGCAGCGCTATCTCGGCGGTCTTTGTAACCGACAGGATAGCGTCTATGGTTGATCTCGCCTTCCGGAAGCCGAACCGATTGCTCGAGAGACCGTTTACACCGTCGGTGTGCCGCAACATTTCTGTTGAGGACGATCTTTTCGAGCACCTTGCTCACCGTGTCGATCATTCATCATTCGGGGAGCCTCAGCAATAGCTACTTTTTAGGCCATGTTCGGAGCTCCGTCTGGACCTGGGACCTTACCTACGCTAAGGGACTTTTCTATCCCCGAAAGTTCATCATCTGTGACCCTCTCCTCATCACCAGCCCCAGTCCCCAGATGTATTAGAAAGGAGGCCAAAGACTAGGATCATGGCGCGGAAAAAGCCCCTCGATGATTTCCTCCAGCATCTCTGTAAACTGCTCTGTAGAAGCCATTATATCCCTTTTCTTGGCCATCAAGATCCTGTAGGCATCACCCCACGGATTCGCATTGCTGCTCTGACAGAGACCCTCGAAGCAGGTATTTTTGCTTGCCCTTTTCTCAGTGTTCAGCGTGACTTTAGCAGTGGCGAACACCCCCGCCGTTCGTTTCGCTCTTCCTCAGTTCGCATCCGCCACCTAGCCCGTGGGCAGGCGCAGCGCAGGTCCGCAATTGCTTGAGTCCACCTGTTCAGCAGCACAGTTGCTGATGGACCCGGTTAGGGTGGTGCTTCGAATCCAGTTTGACTTTCTATTTCGCAGAATCGTAACTTTCTCTGTGGTTTAGTTAATTAAAGCGACTAGCGATACGGAATCGTAGGTTCGCATCTCACCAAAACAAGAGGTAATTTTTTCACAAATTTATCTTTCACTGGTTTAGCTGGAAAAGGGCAATAAATTCATAGTCAGCACAGCTTACGCTAATTCAAGGCAGCAATGAATTCGAACTATTATGTAGGGCAGCAAGCCGTTTAAATGCTTAATACGGTTTACTCAAATGCTTAGTGATAACATGGGTATTAACCAAACAACTAGGTGTTTGCTTATCTGTGAATTACAGTAGTTCCCTCTAGAAAACCGAGCACTTGGTGAGTGGTAGGCGGCAAGTACAAGATAGTGTTGCTTGTTTAATATGAATGTGTAATTTTAAAAAAAGACACTACACCGTCTTCAACCAGAGGTTGCACAGACTAAACACGATCACTAACAGGAGACAACGGACAACGCATGGAACACCTAGAGGTCCAGTAGAGAACTTTTCGTTTGATGAAAAGTTTTTACCAACTGGGCTTACGAAACGGCCAGAGGATTGACGCCCTCAACCGCACGGCCACGAAGCCTATAATGGGCCAACTTCAAAAAGAACTACTAGCGCTGCCATGGAAAATAAAAAAAAACGCTTTAGAACAGGGCTGCCCAACGTACGGCCCGCGATGAAATTTTGTGCGGCCCGCGGTGCGAATTAAGAAAAATAATAGAATTTGGCTTTTCAAATAATATTTTTTAGTTTTTTTTTGTTTTTTTTTTCTAGTGAAATTTAATTAAAACTAGCTGTACCCGGCAAATTTTGTCTTCAAGTCCAAGTCCCTCTGATAACAACATAGAAGCAATAATAGGATCCAGCGTGGGATCCTGCTCGATCTATGAATGCCATTATATCCATCGATATCCAAAATGCTACAAGAACTTGTATTCAATAAGCACTGAAATTCCATTAGAAAATGAAAAATGTTTCATCTTTTAGGTGATTTTCGACCGGAATACTACTAGTATACAGATGTTGGCTTTCTCGGTCTAGGGTCAATCTAAACGGCTTCATGTAATATGTTTTATCCACTCAGGCAGAAAACAAGAAGCCCACACCCCCCTATGGCGGCATTAAACCATAAGACAAAAAACGGTTGACTGAGTAGGTACAAGTAATCGATGTTCAATGTTAAAGTATACTAAATGAGCAATGTTTTTAGTTTTTCCCTTGATAAAGGCCAAATAAAGCCGGCCGAAACGTCGGGTAATCCAAAACTAGCCGTTTAGATTGACCCTAGACTGAGAAAGCCAAAATCTGTATATTCTCATCTTTAGAATTCTAATGTTTCTTTCAGGTTAAAGCCATTATCTTAACCAGTAAAGTTCACAAATGTTTTTGAAAAAATGTTTGATTGATAGTAGAATTTCAATTTCTGGTCCGTCAATTGGTATGGAATGTGAGCTGTGGCCCGCGGCCGTAAAAGGTTGGGCAGGCCTGCTTTAGAACATCTTTTGGAGATGGCATGGATTGGCTTTAATTGAATCGTTCTTACTACGCCCTTTTACCATCACAAAAGAAATCCATAAACCAATATTGGCCGATCAACAGGTAAGTAAATTCATTTGATATACATACTTGGATATTGGACCCCAAGTATATAAAAGGGCCCATATATTTGCAGCTGGGTATTCAGCATGACCATGTTGAGGGTGACGGGTTCGATTTCCGGTCGGTTCAGGAACTTCTCGTAATGGAAATTTCCTTGATATCCTTGGGCAAAGCGTATATCTTCACCTGTTCAGTCACATTGACTTCAGATTTAAATAGACGCAAAGATCAAACGCTTTTGCGGTATCTCCTTTCCATAAAAAGAACAATAGGCGTTTTACTCGGAGACTATAAATAGTAGTGGCTGAAGAGCGCTCAAGATCTGGTCGAAAAGGATGCTGATGCACATTCCGACTAACAATGATTGATAATCGTTGCTAGAACAGAAGACTACCACTATTGAGTTGTCTCAATAGCGTATTTGCTACGAGATCCCACAAAAGCGGGGATAGGACTCCCTCTTGGGAGCATCCACGAACATGCAATTTTATAATTGCTGTTTGATGCAATAACTAAAAAAGATTCCATGATTTCTTGCGGCTTCCAATAAAGCTCCGTAAGGTATGTTCTCAAAAGCACCCTCGATATTTAGAAAACACCTAGTAAGATTTATTTTGTGTGAATTGTAAACAACTTGGTGTTTACTAATACCCAACCCCGCCTTTAGACGGGGTATAGTTTGAGCATTTTTGTAATTTTTGTTTCGTGGAAAACCAATTTTTTTATATTTTTGGCTGATATTTAGTACTGTTTTGTATATCTCAAAATAGTTTTTGGTGTATTTTAAAGCGTATTTACATTTTTTTTAAATCATTGAAAAATTGATGTTTTAGTCACCTTCTAGAAGTCATTGTTTATTTTGTATTGAATCGCTACAAATAACATATTTTAAATTTTTCCCAAATCATTCTATCTTAGTTTTATAGTTTAAGGGAATCGAATACACTCTAAAATTATTTTCCTTAAAATTACACGGAAAATAAAATTTTCTATGAAAAAAATTTAAAATAAAAATATTTTGACAATAATCATAAAATCTCAAAATGTTTTCATCTCAAAAAATCCGTACCCCAAATAGGCTTCCAGGAAAAATATAAAACTGTGGGGATGTTCAAAAATAAAAATCATAAAAATCGAAAACTGAAATTCACGAAATCGAGAATTAAGAAGAATCAGCTTCCAAAACATGTTTAAATCGATTTTAGATGACGAAATATGATATTTAGATCAAAATCAAAAATTTGGGTATTAGAGGGTTAAAGTAAATCAGACTATAGTGTATTGTATTTTCATTGCTGTCAGTTTTTGAAAAATTGGGAAAAGAATGACGAGAACCGAAAAACAACGTCACAAAGAAGATTTTGCGTAAGCACCTGGAATTTTTTTAACTCTCTCATCAATGATGTCTGAATATCTCATCTTAAAGCATTGTCCAGTTAGAATCCGGACGCAAAGTGTTATTTATTGTGACGCCCTGAATGAGCAAAATCATCATTCTTTTACAGCAGTCAGATCAATAGCTAGTCCTCTATTATTGGTGAAAGTTTCATCGATTTTCTTGCAACGAGTGAAAAGTTGTTTCAGATTGAAAACAAGAGAAGAAAAAAAAAATCTTGCACAAACGCGCTTAACCGTTATGTGTCTGACATTTTTTTCCTTTTTTTTACACTGTGCTTTTTAAATGGGCGCTGGGTACCCAGGAACCCTGTCGGCCACATAAGGGTTAAAATTTAGCGAGGTGTACGGCAGTCGCGAAAAATGTTAATATCTCCAAAACCATTATGTGTGATGTGCTCAGATGCTGTTAACCATGCCATGAGGAAGTGTCCCCGTGAGATTCATGGATTAATCTGCTTGGAAATCCAAAATTAGGCAGGAAGTTTGAGTTCTGGGCATCGTTTTCTCACATCACGATAATGACACTAAATGTGTACAAGGATGTAAGCCTCAAGAATCGCGTGCAGCTTTTCAAAAATGCACACAAGGGATTTGTAGATGTTTGAGCTACTTTGGCGAGCTATCACGACAGCCGATGTTCAGTGGTATCATTACGGATGGACAATGTTTATTAACTAAAAACAAATTTCAAATTCAAAAGAAGATATGTTGTTATAAAACATTTCAAAAAAATAGAGGGGTGTTATTTTTGTAACTCAAGTGAAAAATACTTGAAAAGTGCCTATTTTTTCTAGAAAATCATCAATATCTTTTGAACGAAATGACGTAGCAACATTCTCAGCGCACAAAAATGCGTTTTTGGAAGCTCTAAAAGTGATTCTTAGGCGACTTTGACGAGAAATTTGAAACAAAAGAGATAAAGCAATAAAACGATTTGTTCTAGCGTCACCCTATGAAAACTATGGGAAAATGCTCCAAATTTGATCAAAACAGATTGAACGCTTTATCTTTTATGGCTCAAATTTCTCACCAAAGTCGTCTAAGAACCATTTTTAGAGCTTTAAAAAATGCACATTTTCGTGTGCTGAGAATGTTGCTACGTCATTCCGTTCAAAAGATATTGAAGATTTTCTAGAAAAAATAGGCACTTTTCAAGTATTTTTCACTTGAGTTACAAAAATAACACCCCTCTAATTTTTTGATATGTTTTATAACAACATTTCTTCTTTTCATGCGGGCAAAATATATTTTTTATGTTTGTCCCAACCCATCATAACACCATTAAAAAAAAACTATGATTTTTTTTAAAGAAAAACGCCTGTAACTTTTGAACCAAAAAAGATAACGACCATCTCAGCGCACGAAACGACGCATCTTCAAATGCTCTACAAGTGTTTCTTGGGCGACTTTGATGAAAAATCGAAACTGGAAAAGTTAACGTCAGAAAATCGGTTTTTCTTGAACCATCCCAAGCTTATTCAGAAAAATACCTCTCGATCGGTCAATTTTAAAGCTACATAAAAAATGTCTTCAGCAAACTTGCTCAAAATCGATGGATCTACAACTATCCCGAAGAATGTATATAGTTATTCTTGTAAATAAAAATGTTTGATTCCCAATTTCTTTGAAAATATGGACCACCCTAATTTTCATGTATACTAAAAAGAGGGCCTTATTTCTAGGAACAACTTTGTAGAAGACCATATTAATCTAGAAAATCATTTGGAGGCGCTGAATACATCTTTCCTCGTAAATCTGTTTCGTGGACCATTGTGCATTGTGCAGTTGGAGCGGACCTGGTGTGATAGTAAAAGCATGTGACTACCACGCTGAGGACCTGGAATCAAACCCCACTCCCGACAAACTTTCAACAATGTAAGTTCTTCCTTCGGAAGGGAAGTAAAGCGTGGGTCCCGAGATGAACTAGCCCAGGGCTAAAAAATCTCGTTAATACAGATAAAAAAAACATTGTGCAGATTTTTAGGGAAATTATCACGGAAAAAATGAAAAAATGTTTGAAAAGCTAAATTTAATAATTGCAATGATATTTTTCCATTAAACTACAATAAATTATCTTTGTTTTGAGAGCTTTACATTTTCTGTTTGTTATTCCACCTCTGAGATATAAACCATTCATAAACCACGTAGACCAAAATTTGGCCATCTCAGATCCCCCTCCCCTCCCCCCTCGTAGATTTTTGTCCGTTCAAAAATTTTAAAATTTGTTTGGATCGTAGACTTTGGCTGGACCCCCCTCCCCCCAAAAAGTCTACGTGATTTATGAACGGCCCCAAATGAACAATTTAAAAAAAAGAGTTCGCATAATTTCAAATATTTTTTTTTCAAACTCGCTGAAATTTACAAGTAATGTCCAAAATACACATTGAAAGATAAATATTTTTGGCATTTAACAACATACTGCACATACTACACAGAAGCATGGCAACACAAAAGAGAACTACGAGAATCCCATATCTAAATGATCCTCCAAACGCAAATAACTAATTTTGGATTTTTTTTGTTTTGTTTTATCAGTGCCGCTTTTTATTCCGTATCTTTTCTATAACATAGAAAAACATCTAAAATTGAGGTAGGTCAACAACTAAAATTATTTCTCGTCACACATGAAGAGTAGTCAATACAGAATGGCTTACCCTGTGTCGACCTAGATTCGAAAACACCGGGTCTGATCTAGTCCCTAGCTGTGCCATAAAGTAACAAAGTACATAAAGCAGCTTTCCCTATAAAATCGTTTATGCATTCAGTATAAACCGCCCATCCCCATTGATCTTTACTCCAGTAAGCTTACTCAGTGTTACTCGTACTAAACAGATCCTCTCACCATCCCTGTGGGAGGAAAAATACTCGTCCCAATTGTCGGCACTTCGATCAACCACTTATGGCGAGGATAACAGAAATAAATGTTAACTGCTGTTATGCCTTGTTGGAATTAAATTTCGAACGGTTTTATCTGCTTTGTCTGGTTGATGAAATTTCGGCTCAGATTATCTCTAGCGATATATTCCGTCGTAGAATTTGAATCACGTTGTTTAACGAGTTTTTTGTCTGAACATATACCCGAACAAAGAAAAATCCATTCACTGCGGAAGTAGCAAAGGACTGCAGAGCGCAAACCTTCATAAAGTTCAATACTCCTTTTCATCTGCAGTTATGTAAACGGGCCGCCGCAGCCAGCCATAGAATGGAGCATAAACCGAGAGAGCATGTATGTCGTCTGGTCCGTCTTTCTTCCAGATTTTCCTTTTTTGGTTTGGTGAAAGCACTGTCACCCAGAGACAATCCCTGTCGCCACTGTTTCGTATAGTGCAGACGAATGATTCGTCAGCTATCAACTTCACTTTTATACTTCAAACTTATTCTGCTGTGCATTTCGCAGCATTTATCTTACACAATAAACACTCCTTATCCCCTTACAAAAACAATTAAATACTTAGCACTGATGATTATTATTGCCACTCTTACAGCACTTTCGCCAACCACTTTTATTAAACGAATGAAATCAAACACCTTGCCGTGTGCAATATACTATCAAGTACTTCACAGCACTTATTCCTGGTTTTTCTTCCTTCTTTACGTTACGCACATAGGACAGATCAAATAGAAGAAAGCGGGTTGCGATAGAGACCGGATGTATAGAAAAGACTGTGAGACACTCCAGCCGAGTGCAGCAGCACTATGAAACACATAAACACAACAAACCGACTTCTCGTATAGTAATGGTTACTTTATATTCTTCCCAAACGATGTTGCCTGGACCGAGAGCAAGAAGCGAATTCGCCTGGATCACAAAAAGCAGTCGACGATATTACAATGCTGGTCTGGTGCCTACCCCCAGTTTAGATCCTTTTCCGCTCCTTCGTGGCGACTAGCTACCATGGAAACGGCGTTTTCCGCTGTTACGACGCTTTCCGTTCGGCTTTTTCCGTCGTCCGGAGGGGAAAATCGACGCGCACCAGCGGTGCTTATCAACCGGCAACCAATATCGAGCACAGTGGGATAGACGACGGAAAAAAACGACCCTCATACGATGGTATGGTACTACGCCCATCAACAGTCCCTTCTGAAGGGACGATTTTATACTTCGCATAACCTACCTCGTTGCCTCGGTGCGTAGTTCGTTCGGATAGTCTTATAGTGGAACTAGAAAAAAAGTATACTGTAAAACGGGGATATTTTAATAATTCGAACTGCTACAGTATTTCCGTAGTAATGTGAATGACGAAAATTAACTTTTATAAAAATGCTTCAAGAGAAAAAGGTGGGCTCACTCAAGCAGAGGTGCTGTTGATACATAATCAAATATGATATTTTGATTCAATAACAACTTAATAACAGTGAATTTGAAAACTTGTTATTGTTAATTACATAACCCAATAAATCATGTTATGGAATAGTAATACTTTGATAAGTTTACAACATCAAATTAAGACACGGACACCTTCTTCAGCCAGAAGCTGTACATATTGAACGAAACTTAACACTTGACAACGGACACGACATACATTACGAGCACCAGTGGATACGAGGAAGAAACATTTCTTGCGAAAAGTTTCATCACTCGGAGCGGGAACCGAACCCTCACCCCATAGCATGGTACGATTATACGCTTGGTGACGCTAACCGCACGACCACGAGGCTTCACAAATTATGATATAAAACAGGCTATTTCCTCTGCTCAGGCAGCAAAGCAAATTTCAGAAGTCTCATACAAGAGTCACACCAGGGCCAGTGGGCCGATAATGGGCAACTTATATGTGACGTAATGTGATTAACTACACTAGTTTATAAAATAAAGAGAAAGTCGTGAATTTTAGTCAACGACCAAAATTTTTGAAGCACAATTTTGCGCTGATTTCGAAACCGTGCTTCAAAAATATTTAAGTAGAGTTCAATATAGAGTTTAACAACTTTTTGAATTTACTAAAATTCAAATATCTTGCGTTTTGTTCAACGAATTTAAAATATTTTTCCATAAATAGAAAGCTGAATATAATACCATTCGATCATCTGAATGCAGGCTTTGGGTCAGATTGATAAAATTCATAATATTGACAAGTTTTAGGGACGATCTCCTTAAAATTTAGCAAAATTTCCAAAAACATATGAAGAAATGTTTTTTTTTTTTCAATAAGAAAAAAAACAATTCAAAAATTCTTTCTCAACGTTTATTTGACGAATCATATGTAGGCGAGTTACAGTAAAAAAAATCAACTAAATCGGAGCATTGATTACGGAGAATGAGATGTGTGAAGTGAGCGACTTTGCTTAAAATAGAACAAAATCCGATTTCAAATCATCAACCTTGTATGAAATTTCCGCTCTACTGTAATTTTTTTTTCCTTCGCGTTTTCGAACTCAGGGCATGATTCGATGGTGTAGAAGCTTACCGAGTTCAAAAATGCTGTGAACTAATGTTATGGACGTGATTTCTATACTATTTTTTCTGTGGTTTACTCAAGTTTATTTACTCTAAAATATGTCCTCCGAAATTGAACAATATATTTGAAATTAGAAATTATAATTATTTAAAAAAATCATACATTTCTTTTTTCTTTTGGGTGATTCACTCATCAATCGATGAAAAGTTTATTAAATATGGGCCCTTCAACTAGCTTTTCATGATATTTTAGTGCTGCATTGGAATGACATGAGTAGAGTAGCCGAAGCGGTAAACGCAATAGTGGCGAATGAATATTTCCTTGAGTTCTTTCTGCCACACGATATGAAAATGCAGAATGGTGAGGTCAATTGGTAATGAAAGCTGTCAGGTCATAAATGAATTGCTCATAGAACACTCATCTATAAAGCAGGCTTTGTCGATGCGTAGATAAATTTACGATCCATTGATGAAAATAAACGAAATCCCATTGAAAAATGGCTGTTTTTGGTAGAGGTCTATCCACTTTAAGTTACATGCTCGATTTGGATTTTTTGAATTGTTCGAACCCGAGCAAAAGGGAATAATAACAGCATAAGGAGCTGTGTTATTTGGGTGAAATAACTGAATAATAGAATCGATTATTTTTAAGTTATTAACACAACATATTATGTTGTAAACTTGTCTGTCATAAGCGGCAAAATAACAAATATCATGACATAAAAAAGTTCTTGGAAAACCATTTTAATAACTTGTTTTGTTAGTTTCAATAACAGCTTAATAACATTGAAATTTGAAAATATTTTAATAACATTTTTTGATATTAATTTGTTATTGATAATAATCGGAAATCAAAATTTGTTTTGATATCAAAATTGTAAATCATGATACTTATTATATAAAAGTATTTTCTTTGTCTCACAAACCCACCAATAACATGAGTAAGAATACTTTAAATGATCGAAAAATACTATATTCAGTTTTTAATTCATTCTAAGAGAATGTTAAAGAAAAATCTTCCAGAAATTTCTCCGAGAGTTCTTCCACGGAATCATCCACAGATTTTCAAATACTCCACTAGAAATTCCTCCAGAATTATGAACAGAATCCCTTCAAGGATTTCTTCAGAATTTCCCGTGATTATTTGCCCCGAATTCCATCTTAAGATTTCTCTGAAAATTTATTTGATAATTTCACCAGGAGTTTTTTCCGAAGAATTCTCTTGGAGTTTTTCAAAAGATTTTGCCAAGAATGCTAATAAATGCTCAGAAGAATTACTTCTGGAATTTCTAAGAAGATTGCGCCAGAAGTTCTTTTGAAGACTTCCAGGGTATCGAAGGGCTCCTCCAGAACTTCCAAGTGTTTTTTTCGAATATTATTTAAGGAATTTTCAGACGATTCGTTTAGAAATTTCCATCCTAACAGAGTAAAAAAAAAGAACAAAACAAAAGGACAGATCATTATTATCGAATTCTTGCTCTGATTGATTGATATATTTGTCTTTATTAAAAAGACTTTCAGCCCTTGTCTGGTTCGTCTCTGTTGCTTTGATTTCATAACTAGTTACTGTTTTGCTATTGTTGATAAGGTGATCAATATTACAACAATAACAAAACTCGTACTTCAACAAAACATGTTATGGATATGTAATTAAGTGAATGTATATCTATAGCTTGATTATAACAAAATAAGATTGTCCAACAAAATTTGTTATGAAAAAACTATGCCTTGATAATTAAATAATAACAAAATAAGATATAAAAACAGGTTATGTGATTGCGTAGTTATTAATTTGATATTCTCCTCTGCTCGGGAAGGTGAAATCGTGACGTGCTGGAGCAAATCTGAGCTTGGATTTGGATTCAGCGACCCAAAATCTGTCACAGACACATAAATTTGCTCTAAAGACAAACAAATGTTGCGCTGTGTAACTAATAAATTCCCGAGCAGAAGGGAATAGCAGCAGCATAAGGAGTTGTGTTATTTGGGCAAAATAACTGAATTATAGAATTGATTATTTTTAAGTTATTAACATAACATATTATGTTATGAACTTGTCTGTCATAAGCGGCAAAATAACAAATATCATAACAAAAAAATATTCCTGAAACTCAATTTTAATAACTTCCTTTGTTAGTTTCAATAAGAACTTAATAACAGTGAATTCCGAAAATATCTCAATAACAAATTTTGATATTAATATGCTACTGATTATAATCGGATAGCAAAATGTGTTATGATATCAAACTCGTAACTAAGTAAGTCATAATACTTATTATATGAAATTATTCATTTTATCTCAAAACCCGCCAACAGTGAGTTTCATCACTCTGATGTAAGAAATATTTTTAAATGATCGAATAATACTATGCATCAAAACATTCCTAGAGACTTGAAGTCACTCCAACGCAAGATAATTTAATTTTAGTAATTTATATATTTTCAAATAATACGAGCTTCGACTTACTTAGCTGTATAGAAATAATAATTTCTCCTGTGTTTATCAAGGGACTTCTCTGAGGTTTTTCTTTCTGGAATTTGTCCTTTAATTCTTCCAGAAATTCGTCGACAGATTTCGTCATAAACTTTTCCAATTTCTTCGAGAAAAACTTCTACGGAATATTTCATGAATTTTTAAAGACTCCTCTAGAAATTCATCCAGAATTCTCTGAAAATTTCTTTGAGGACTTCGCCTGGAGTTTTTTCCGAAGGATTCTTCAAGAATTTTTCAAAAGATGCTTCCAAGAATTCCAATCATTGCTCAGAAGAACTACTTTCGGAATTTTTAAGAAGATTGCGCCAGATAATCTTTTAGGACTTTGCCATGGATTTATCGAAGAGATCCTCCAGAACTTCCAAGTGTTTTTTTTTTCGAATATTATTTAATGAATTCTTCAGAGGATTCGTTTGAAAATTTCCTTCTCAACTGAAGATAAATAAAGAACAAAACAAAGGGACAGATCATAATTGTCAAATTGTTGCTTTGATTTCAAAACATGTTACTGTTATGCTATTGATGATAAGTTGATCAATAGTAAACAGTTACAAAATTTGTACTTCAACAAAACATGTTATTGGAATGTAATTTAATGAATGTATATCTACAGCTTGATTATAACAAAATGAGATTGTCCAACAACATTTGTTATGGAAAAGCTATGCCTTGATTATTTAATAATAACATAACAAGGTATAAAAACAGGTTATGTGATTTCTAAGTTATTAATTTGCTATTCTCCTCTGCTCGGGTTACTTAGCGTTTAGCGCATCAAATCACCCAAATCATCGGTGTTGCAGCTTAAAAGAAACGGAACACTCTTACGCCAACAGTTTTAGTATTATGGTTAAACATACATACCTTCATTTGCTCAACATCACATTTATGACAAGACATAATCAACAACAGTACGCCACAATACTCGGTTTGTGGCTGCCGCTCTCCATTTTCGGACGCCCCCAATGCTCGCCAAGTCACGCTCCAACTCGTCCACCCATCGTGCTCTCTGCGCTCCACGCCTTCTTGTGCAACCGGATCAGTCGCAAACACCAGCTTTGCAGGATTGTTGTCCGGGATTCTAGCAACATGCCCTGCCCACCGTATCCTAGCGGCTTTGGCCACCTTCTGGATGCTGGGTTCGCCATAAAGTGCAGCGAGTTCGTGATTCATCCGTCTTCGCCACACATCGTTTTCCTGCACACCACCGAAGATCGTCCTTAGCACGCGTCGCTCGCAAACTCTAAGTGCTTGCAGGTCCGCTTCGAACATGGTCCATGTCTCGTGTCCGTAGAGGACCACCGGTCTTATCAGCTATTTGTGGATGGTGCATTTGGTGCGTGGGTAAATCTTTTTAGACCACAGCTTCTTCTGGAGCCCGTAGTAGGCCCGACTTCCATTGATGATGCGCTTTCGAATTTCACGACTCATGTTGTTATCCGCCGTCATTAAGGTTCCGAGGTAGACGAATTCCTCATTCATGTCGTCCGCATAGCACACAGACCAGATTTCTTAAAAATCATTCCCCGGTTGTTGAGCCTGGCTCGTCGCATCACACCTTCCAGAGCGATGTTGAAGAGTAGGCATGAGAGTCCGTCACCTTGTCGCAGTCCCCGGCGAGATTCGAATGAACTGGATAGTTCACCAGAAACCCTGCGCAGTCGATACTGTCGTATGCTGCTTTGAAGTCAATGAACAGGTGATGCGTTGTTACCTGGTATTCACGGTATTTCTGGAGGATTTGCCGTTCGGTGAAGTTCTAGTACGTTGTCGACCGGCCACCGATGAAGCCAGCTTCATAACTTCCCACGAACTTATTCGTTTTAGGTGACAGACGACAGAAGATGATCTAGGATAGCACTCTGTAGGCAGCATTCAAAATAGTGATCGCTCTGAAATTCATTCCAAATGGACACAGATTACCGCTTCATTCAACTCCTCCGGTAGCTGTTCGGTTTTCCCTGATCGTGACTATCAGCCGATGCAGACAGCTGGCCAACTTTTCTGGGTCCATCTTGGCGAGTTCTGCTGCGATACCATCCTTACCAGCTGCTTTGTTGGTTTTGAGGTGATGAATGGCATCCTTAACATTACTTCACAATAATGGTTCGGCAGCCAATTAAACGCCCCATAATAAATTAAAATTTTCCATAAATAATTCGAAAATTGCCAATAAATAAATAGGGGTGGAAGCAATAATAAACTTTAAAAGTTAAATAAACAAATCTGAAATTGCATAAATAAATAAAAATTTTCCATAAATAACTGATTTGAACAATAAAAAAATATCAGAATTTCCACAAATAAAACAATCACAGGTCGGACTGGATTATTCGGAGTCGGGTTCTGATGCTTCTCAAACATATATCTGGGAAACGGAATGCTCTATGAAGCAGATATTTTAACATTTTTCCAATCCAACTTTGATTAGTGATCAGTCAAAATTTCAGCTTCTCACAGCATTCCGTTTCCGAGATATTGTTTTGGGAAGCACCAGAACCTGACTCCGGATAATCGAGTTCGACCTGTATTGCAATTGAAAACTATATTTTCCAACAAAACATTTCGAACATACTACATAATAGAACAATGATAAAAGAAAAACTGAAACTATGTGTGCAGTTTAACAGACAATCGCTTGCTGTCCGAACTCGCTAATGCTCGTCGGACTTTGATAAGGGATAACATCTCTGTTCTCATTATACCGGGCAAATTCTTGGATTTTTGGATTGCCTAGAACATAATCGACGCTGTTACGGCGCTTCGGCTTTCGGAAACTTCGGCGACCTTCTGCTGCCTCAGTTCCTCAATCCTCTTTGCGGCTCTGCAGATACTTTTAGCTAGAATTGCATTCAAGTTAATTGCTCGTTGTTTATTGCTATATTTTCAATTGCTGTATTGATGTTTTTCAATAGGAAATTTTTAAATAATTCATGGAAAAGGCAGATTTATTTATGGATTTTTTTGTGGAAAAAATGTAGTTATTTATTGCAATATTGAGTTATTCGTGAAAATTCAAACATTTTCTATTGCTCAAAAATCAATTATTTATGGGAAATTTGTTTTATTAATGCACTTTTTGATTTGTTTATGGAAATTTTGCTTTCACTCCTACTTATTTATTGGCAATTTCTGATTTTGTTAT
>NC_085137.1:285948514-285973514 GCF_035046485.1 Aedes albopictus
GTGGCAGTGGTCATAGAATAAGGAGAAGAAGAAGAAGAAGAAGAAGAAGAAGAAGAAGAAGAAGAAGAAGAAGAAGAAGAAGAAGAAGAAGAAGAAGAAGAAGAAGAAGAAGAAGAAGAAGAAGAAGAAGAAGAAGAAGAAGAAGAACAAGTGAATAACATATCAAGGTATTAATCTTAAATACTACCTTACCTTGATAGGCTCTTCATTAGGCTGTAATAAGAGGCAAAATAACAAAAACGAATACCAAAACTTTTGTATAAATAACACCTAAAAAATAACAAATCTTGTTATTTCAATAATGAATGTATACCTAAGATTTCAAGTGCTGTATTTGTTATTCCAAAGTTATTGAATAACAAACTAATAACATTTCTTGTTATAAAATGTTTCATTTGTCCGATGACTTCATGATGTAACAGCAAATCTTGTTCTTCGGTTATTTTCATTGCTAAACCAACAAATACTACAACAATACCAAACTCTGCTCAAATACCTCTAACTGATATTGTGATGTTCTCATAACATTTCGTATAATAACGCAGCAATAACAATTTTAGGTATTAGAGCACATGTTGCTCTTCGCATGGTATTTGTAAGGTATGCCCTTCTGCTCGAGAACACGCATGTTCTATAAGACAGCACAAGTTTTAATTATATAGAAGTTAATTTGACGTAATTCTAACACAATGATAGAATTACGTCTAATTAACTTCTACACAACCAAAACTTGCGCTACCGTTACTCTTATATGACATGTGTGTTGCTTGGAAAGGGTGGACGCAAATGCTCCATCAAAAAATAAAATTGTACCCATAAAAAATTGAATATTGCTCCATAGAAAAATTAAATTGCACCATAAAAAATTGGAATTGCACCATAGAAAATAGATGAATTCTCCATAAGTATTATCAAACTGCACCATAGAAAATGTGAATTGCTCTATGAAAAATTAAAAATCCTCCATAGATAGCATATACTCATAATTTGATTCACAGGGCTGAATTGCATTACTTTACACTGCTTTAGTGGTGCAAATGTTTAAAGTCATGGATAATTTTCAATTTTTTTTGGAGCAAATTGTGTTTTATGTGGTGCAGTTTGATAATACAAATGGAGCATTTGTCAATTTTCTATGGTGCAATTTAATTTTTTTGTGGAGCAATATTCAATTTTCTATGGGTACCATTTTAAATTTTTTATGGAGCATTTGCATTTTTCTATGGAGCATTTGTATTTTATTATGGTGCATTTCAGTATTATTTATTGGTTCCAAATTTCACTTTTAATGAGAAAATTTTATGTTTTACCGGTACATTTTTTATAAGGTATGGAACGTTTTCAATTATTTATGGGTAACAGTGCACATTTTCATGGAACATATATTCATTCTTTATGAAGCGCTTTGTGATTTTCTATGGAGCATTTGCAATTTGTCATGGTTGCAACAACCTTTTGCCCATTGGTGTGCCAAAAATCGTTACCGTAAAACGGGGTATCATTGATCAGCGGGGTAACATTGATCGACTTGACCGACCTCATGAAATGTTCAAACATGCATTTTACATTGAATCAGGTTCTGCTATCGAATGGTATATCGTAATCTGCTATTATTTAGATATTAAATGACATGTAATTCATGAAAATTGAATTTCATAAACATTGAATTAAATCGATTTTTCCATAACTGTGTTTCGTAACGCAATGAGATACATGGTCAAACATTCACGCATGGCATGAATACTAGATACAATATGAGGTTCGAAATCACTGTATTACTTCAATATGATATCCTAGAGTTTGATTTAATGAACGAAATTTTTATGTAAATGCTCTTTTTCAATAAAATATACGATTTATTTTAAGTAAGCTAACAATTCCTTACGCCATTGCCTACCTTAAGGCGTTATTCGCGGTTTGGAGGATTTTAATCTTAAAATAACTCAAAAAGTACATAACTTGTAAGAATTTGGACAACATATTCGATATCAGCGACCCCGAATTTAGTAAGTAAGGGTATTTTCAACACAAACGAACATTGATCACTGACATGATCAATGTTACCCCAAATCAACAAAATCAAAAATTAGATTAAAAAGCCTATTTAAACATGTTTTACAAGACTTTTTCGAGTAGCTTAACACATAATCAGAGGGCCAGTACTTGTTTTAAAAACATAAGACATGCAACATTTGCTTTAACAAGAGAATTATTCAAGAAAGATCGAAAATTCTGATCAATGTTACCCCGGATTACGGTATTAACAAATAAAAATGTCCACCCAAATGGCACCCGGCATTCGAAAGATATACTATTCTAGTATCTCCTCTGAAAATTTGAATATGCTTCATCGAGGGAAACTAAAGTTTTTGTGATTTGAAGATTTTGAGCCATTTCTATAGGGTTTTATTTTATGAGTAAATATGCATATGGTGTACCTGATACCACTATTAACACAAAAAAGTATACTCCAAACTAACACTCGGCATTCGGAAGATATATTATTCTAGTATCTCCTCCGAAAATTTGAAAATGTTTTATCGAAGGAAACCAAAGTTTTTACTGTTTGAAGTTTTTCCTCTATTTTCATAAAATTAGCTCATATATGGGGATATGTATTGTCATACACACTTAATTCAGATTGCCGGGATATCAGCATTTTTCCATTCTTTTGCCGAGATTTGCACAGCCGAGTAATCAGCAAACAACAATTTTGCTGAGATCTCAGCAATTTTGACAGTTCATTGTTGAGCTTCGGCAATCGTTTTGCTGAGAGTCAGCTAACAAATGTCACTTTTTGCTGGGATATCAGCTGATAGTTTTACTGAGCAGACGGCTGTGCGCGTTTTTGCCGAGCCCGCAAATCTGTTTTGAGTGTGTACGGTGCTCTTCATATCATAAACAAATATTAACACTGCTCAATAAAATAAAAAAAAAACTTTGTATTATGAGATGAGAAAAAAAAGAACAGGGTTTTGGAACCCTAGAAGTGTCATAGTGAAAGAATTTTCGAAAAATATTGGAACGGGACTTCACAGTTCAACACCGAAGTTTGAACTGAGAACTTGGGGTGTTGAATTGATATACGCATTAGAGTTTCTAGGGTCCCAAACCCCTATTTTTTTTCTCATCCCATAACACAAACTAGTGTTGAGCGGTGCCATGAGTTTCACAAATTCCAAAAGTACATTAAATTTTCAAGCAACTTCTCTGAAAATTTGGCAACATTTTATTGAGGGAATGTCAATTACCGTAGTTTGAGAATCTAATTATTATTTCATAGTTCTACCTGCAACTCGAATACAAATTAAAATGTGACACGCCATGAGCGTTGATTACATAAACTTTCTAAAAGTTTGGCACCGGTTTTTTGTTTGTTTCTAAGCACGTTATAAATATATTTGTATCTTGTCGGTGAATTTGAAAACGTTTCATGGTGAAACGAGAGTTAAAGTGAATTAACAGTCCAAGGATTTGGTATTCCTAGGAAGTATTGTAAATCGTTGGTGTAATGTTTAAGATATTGTAGCTTTTAAAGTAAACCTAAATGCTAATCGTTTTGCTAGCCAGCTTTTACACGTCATGTTACTAACGTGTCTTCCGTGAATTTAGAAATTTTATATTTGAATGACCATTGGTAACAACAATTTCAAGTTTTGATTTCAATTTCATTGGAGATATGCATACTATCGCTTTATTTATAAACACGTTAAAAACACCTTGAGTTTTGTAACAGTATCTCTAAAAATGTGATATATAATCAATATTTTAGATGAATTATAAAATATATAGTCATTGCGAGGAATGATTAACATGATAAATTGAAATAATATTATATGAAGTTACTACATTTTCAATACATATACTTTATCATATCTTATATTTTAAAACCACTGTAATTTGCGATCGTTTCAAAGAAATGTTGTCAAATTTTCAGAGAAGTTGTTTGAATGTTGTATCTTTGGAATGGTGTTTGTGACACTTATTAAAATTTGTTTATGATTTGAATAGCCAATGAAACATCCTATGACAATATTGCCATATATGAGAAAAGTCTATTGAAATAGAGGAACATCTTCAAACAGTAAAAACATTGGTTTCCCTCGATAAAACATTTTCAAATTTTCGGAGGAGATACTAGAATAGTATATCTTTCGAATGCCGGGTGTTAATTTGGAGTACATTTTCATTTGTTAATAGTGGTATCAGGCACACCGTACGTGCATATTTATTCATATAAGAAAATCCAATAGAAATAGTTCAAAATCTTCAAATCACAAAAAAATTAGTTTCCGTCGATGAAACATTTTCAAATTTTCAGAGGAGATAATAGAACAGTATATCTTTCGAATGCCGGGTGCTATTTGGGTGGGCACACCGTGATTGTTTGGATGCAATATTACTATTAAATTAAAACTTGCTTTATGATTAAATATACTTAGTAAAGCGGAATTCGGAGTGAGGCCATCTAAAACATCTAGATCTGTTTTTCTATGTATGTATTTTTTCGATTACATTTAACTAATTGCGGCGAAGCATATGGGAATGATTTTAATTTTGGATAGTACGAAATTCGTACTACGGATAAGTGTTGACGTGATGGCCGAACAGTGCTCCTTTAGTATAGGGTTGCTGCTCTGTCGATAAAGCCGAACTGTGGTAGGGAAAAATATAGGTTAATTAGCTTTAGAAGTAAGTCTCTCATTACACAGCGCAACATTTTTTTGTCTCTAGATCAAACTTATGTGTCTGACAGATTTTGGGCGGCTGAATCCGAATCCGGGCTCAGATTTGCATCAGCACGTCACAATTTTCAGCTATACCTCAATTTATAGGGCAAAATATGCGATTTTGGACTTTTTTGATAGCAAACCATTAAGGCAAGGAAATATTTTTTTAAGCAATCAAAAAATAAATTGGTCAATTAACATCTGAATCATCGTTTTTTTTTGTTTTACTGAATCAAATTTGATAGATTTATAGTTATTTATGTAACGAGTTGCAAAAAGTAGATTTTTTCAGCACGAGTCGTACATTTATCCAACGAGGCTTGCCGAGTTGGATAATTACGAACGTTTGCAACGAGTTCCATACAAAATTTTATGCAATGATTTTTGTCATTATACAACTCATTTGAGTTGCATAATGTTCATAATGTAACCCATTTCAGTTGCAACTCATTTCAGTTGCATAACGAACCAATTCGGAAAAATGGTCATTATGATACCAAAATGAATTATATAAAATAGAAATTATAATACTAAATTGCATAGAATATTTTATGTTAGTAAGTAAACCTGCATGCAACTTTTGGAGGGTGAGTTATACGAGAAATAACTTACCTGACATGAATCGCTTAAGGAGAAACATCAGAGAATACAAATATGGCTGCCACAATGGCTGACTTGGTGCAACAATCTTGAAAACTCGTAAACAAATGCTCTCGATTTGGAAAAGCTGTCTCTTTTTGGAAGTGATCAAAGCCAGGATAAACAAGTGCGGCTTTATTCGATGCTTCGTTCGTCAAATTTGTGCCTCTAAAGATTGCATGCAAAATTGCAATAGGACTTCTTGATGTTTCACCTTAAATCTATCAAATTTGATTTGGGAAAACGAAATATTTGGCATGAGTCGTTAATTTATATGTTAATTGACCAATTTACCCTGTGATTGCTTAAAAAAATACTTCAATGCCATCAAAAAAGCCCAAAGTCACATATTTTGCCCTATAAATTGAGGTATAGCTCAAAATTGTGACGTGCTTGAGCAAATCGGAAGCCGGATTCGGAATCAACGGACCAAAATCCATTGGAGACACATAAGTTTGCTCTTGAGACAGACCAATAGTTAATTTTAGTTTCGCTGTGTTATTGAATGATTTGCAGTATTGTTTATCACTGTTACTTGAGCTTTATCCGCCAATACTGGTTCACCTTTAAAATTCTTAGGCAACAACATAAATGGAAATCGACTAGATGGAGGAATCACTGAGTGCACCGTGGTTTTTGTTCGATCCTGTTTATTTCCTTTTAGCATAAACGTACGCGGCCAATTCTTGAATATTTCATGAACCCTCACATGCAAGAGCTTGAAGCTAAATTCAAATGAATTGTTGACGGTCGTTACTGACCACCGAGGTTAGACATGAATTCGTGTGCAATGTATACATACATTGTCTATTTAACCGTATTGTATATTGAACATTCTGGAACATTGGTACAAAAGCTTTTTCAGTCTCAAAAAAAATAAAAGCATGCTAATATGATACATACAGATGGGGAAATGAAAACATCGTGTTTATCGTATACTTGTACAAAAAAAAATAAACAAATAATATGACTGTGCTGCATCAAAAAGCCGTTCTTCCGTTCAAAATATTGTTTAATATTTCAATTGTTTACGAATATTATGAATAAATGACGTCTTCTAAAACTTATTTTGACTATGTTATACAGTAATGTTACGATTTTACAACGCCCTCCACGCGACAGATCGTCACGCTAAAATAGGGAATTTTTAACCCCCTCCCCCCTATGTACGGTTTTTTTTCCTATACTTAACACATTGCTTGTCAAACCCCCCCCCCCTCCCCGTCCCCCTTAGGGGAAGTACTTAATGGATGGCCCCCAATATGCAATCATTATAAACATTGTTTATACGTGGAGTCGTTTTTAAGCCAAATTGTAACATATTATTTTATTTTTATTCATATAGATTTACTAATTTAGTTGTAACTTTCTAGCAATGAGAATCAAATGTAATCTAAAAACCGTTTCGTCGGTATGAGTTGATAATTTGATTTCCATAATCATGACCGACGTAACACGGCTGCTCCTTCGGTATCACCGGATATTTAACGATCTCTTTTGAACTCGTATCCATTGCACTGATAGCATAGAAATCTGGTACACGTATTCGATACCATGTCAAACGATAAAGCGCATCCTCCCACAGCCATGCAACGATAATAAGAAAATTATTGATCCCGTCCTCTAAGCTTTGCTGTGTCGTGCACATCAGCTCTCTTGACTGTCTAAGTGTCTACACATGTAATGTTTCAAAAAGGTATACCGACGATGTACCTCAACCCAAGAGATATGATATTGGATTTTCAGAAAACTGCAACCTACATGACACGCTGCATAGGATCAAGTACCACTGAAGAGGAAGCTCTGTTGCCAAGAGGGTTCCACGGAAAATCAGTAACGATTTTAATCGAAACAACCTGATGCAATCCAGATGAAGTGAACAGTATATGGAAAGTTCAATTTATTTTTAATTTATTATTATAGCATTGATATATTCTATTTCTTGAGGTAGTGCACTGCTTTGAGCCAAAGCTTCTACCACAGACAAACAGACGTAACACCTTGAACGATTTTCATGGAAATCCATCGCCCAGTTCACACTGCCATCATCTGGTGGAAAAGTTGCACGAATCACTGTGTTGTGCAATATCGTCAACAGAAGGCGCTAGGGAGAAACGTCAAACGCATAGAAATATGATGAGCACGCCTCTGGTTGTGAAAGCCACAACTATGAAAATTTAAAATGGTCGTTAAAAGCGTGGTCGATGGAAATTTCGCAAGTGTTACGTCTGTGCTGTGTCTGTGCTTCTACGATTACCATTTTCCAATAGAGTGAAAGTGATAATATGAATATGACTTATGTTTTTTGTCTTTATCTAGGTGAGATCGCCACGACAAATACTGAGTTTTATATGTTTTTATAACAATAGTGTACCTGTCATATAACCTTTAATCATATATTGGGCCATTATTTATTTTAAACAACTCGTCATATTAGGTTTGCAACGATGACAACTTTGTCACAGATAAAAGCATAACTGCAACGCATACACAGATAAAAATAATGAGGTTTACACGTCATGTAAACTTCATATTAGTCATGTAAACTTAGTGTTATGATGGATTACATGATATATCATGTAAATTTGTGTTATATATCATGTAAATACTCAGAGTCATGCTGAATTACATGACATATAATGGAAGTTTACATGATATTTTATGACTTTTACATGATATGTCGTGTAAACTTCTGTGATATCCCACGCTCCAATTATGCGCATCATATGTCGCAGAATTTTACACTCTTTTTTCGATCTGTGTACAGTACACGTCGTCGTTTCCCTGTTGATGGAACTATAGAGAAAAATGTTCTGCGTTCCATATTGTGATCGTCTCTCTAGTGACCTACTTCAAGGCGCTTATTTTCCGTCATCTGATTTTCCCAGTTTTAGCCCGCGCTCAACACACATTTACATAAACAAGTGGGTATATGTAAGCAGCAACTGAACAACATTCTCCAATTCGTTATCGCACTGGCAAAGTTCTACTTCAATCAAACAATATCGAAGCCGCTGCAGTGCGCCATCATTGCATCCATGCAGCATTCCTCCAATGTGATTCTCTCAGTGACATCTAACATATGTACGTGCTTTCGAGATACAATGCAGACGTTTATATCAACCACCATCCTTGTACTAGTGGGAAAAGTGAGAATAATTGCCGTCATTTCTTGACTTACTTTTTCTGCACTGAACTGGGTGGAGTATGTTACAGAGAACATCAATTAAGATATTCCGGTTATTCGCTAAATAAGATGCTAGAGCAAAAGTTATTTTCCTGCTCCGAAAAATTTGATGCATATCTTATTGCACAAACTATTACAAAAAATAAGACGAACCGGTCGAATGCATTTTTTTTAAGTAGAAATATATCAATAACAATACTGACATAATTCATTATGCGTTGCACATATGCCAAGATTCATTTAGTTGCATAAACTCAGCAAGGATGTTTCGAAGTATTTTGATTTTCCTTCAATTTTGGCTAGTGCATCTCCTACGATTTTAACATTAATGAAATGATTCTAAGTGTTCTGTTTACACATTATCTGACCTGAGTTTTGTTGCAAGAATAATAGAGGTTGACATGATTCCAAGCCCTTTAAGAGATTGACAAGAATTAAAAAAAAAAACAAAATAGAAGCCTTTTACCTGCGCTGAAAGAGGATTGCAAAATATTAACCCTCGAGCATTCGCGTCTTCGACTTCCTGCAACGGCACTACGTTCACACTGTGTTTCACAAGCGTGCATTTTTCATGGTGCGTGTACTCAGTACACGACGCGACCGCTCCCGGGTTAATAACTAATTACGAAAAAGTACAAAAACTTGCCAAAGTGTTTTAAAGTGCGTTCAATTTCAGTATGGGTACTAGTTTAATATAACATCAGGCTGCTGGAATTCGACAACATTCTTCATAATGAGCTCTTAGATCTGGCAGAGTTTCAATTTCTTAGTCTCAGTAACCATTTAAATATTGAGATTTTAAATCGAAGAAGGTACCCCGGTACCCTGCCTAATAACGGTGCCGACCAAGTATACTGTAAGGACTTCGGTAAGGACTTTTTCTTCCAAAAGTCCTGTGTGACGATTGTTGCTACTAGAAACCGAGAGTGCATCTTCACATCCAACATGGGAAGCGTATGTGTTGGAGGTGGGAGTCAGTTTTGGGTGGTGATGCGACCGATATAATGGGATGCAATGTGGGTACCAAGGATGATGGACCATTCAAAGATAATGTTTCAATAAGAAAAAAAAAACTAACAATTAGAGATATGAAACAAGAAGAGACTCAAGGATTTGGGACGACCCTTGATGTGGCGAGCTATGAGGTAGTTGTTTAGTAAATGAAGATTATTTTTTATAAGTTACCGTCGATGGGGGTGACAATGGGTCTGGGGGGTGAGATTGGGTCAAAACGGAGAAGCATAAAACTTGAAATAGCTCAATAACTATCGCTAATTTATATTGAAAACTTTATATTCTTTCAAAGGGGAGATGTTTTTACACGTCATGATGCAGAATAATATGTTTTACAATAATCGTTTTTTTGTTAAATTTGTGGCTAAACTTATATGATGAAACTACTAGTAAATCACTCTGAAAAAATTTCTCCTTCGTAATGTTTAACACAAGTACCTAATCATAAATTATCTTATAAGTGGTTAGCTGTAGGTATTACCTGGTTGATGTAATGAAAAAAGTGGGCTGTCATTACTCTTTTTATTTAAAAACTTAATATTTTCGACCCTATGTCTAAGTATTAAGAATGGGGGTGAGATTGGGTCAAGCAAGTTATCGAGTGCACATAACCTTAACTAAAAATTCAACTTATTATCCAGTCCCCATTTGACGTTAGAGTGGTGCCATGTTTACCGTATTTTCACTAAAGCACGCTATCTTTCAAAAATATTTCGAGAAGCGTCAAACGAGTGTGTTAATACGTTTAGTGCCTAAAATCAGTTATAACAACAACCCATGCGTGTGGATAGCTCCTTTAATCATCAGCTAATCTTTAGTGTACTGCAATATCGTAAGCTCACAAAATAGACTTAACATAATATTTGAACGACCCCCTATCTTGAGATGGAGTGAATTGTTTTAGCAATATAGAGGCCAATGATCATGTACATAAGAGTTTATAACGAAGGGTTTTGTTAAACATTTCTTATGCAGTATACAAAAACTAGCATGATTTTTTTACAATCAATTTTTCATTCTTTCGTCGCCCCTCCCTCATTGTAATCTCCCCTCCTTTCATGGAGGTTGAAACTCTTAATGAGGATGATTTTGATGGCTAAAAATGGTGATACAGTATACAAACGTTATTTTATCAAACTTCAACCATTTTTTCGGTTGTATTAGCCCTGAGTAACTCTCGCTGAGACCGTCCCACTATTTACACCATGTCTTCAAAAAGGTTTAAGGTGGCGATTTTCTGAAAGTCCCCCCTAAAAAAGTAAGAAAAATGCATTTGGTTTATCAATTTGATGGACCCCCCGTTAGTTAGAGCCACAACCATTTTTGCGGACCCCTCGATTTTGATCAATTGTCGGCTCATTTAAACCGTTATAACTCAAAAGTTTCTCCAAAAACCACCTCATAACAAAATGTTGTTGAAAAGAGAAAAGATAGAGCTACTATTTACGGTTATAAAAACATGGGTCGGCCATATTGATTTTTGCCGCCATCTTGGATTTTTATACCAAAACTGTTTTTTCACCATGTTGGCAACCACCGATTTTCAAAATCTTTGCGTCAATCGAAAGCGGGGACATTTTTACACAACATATCAAAAATTTAGAGATGTATCTTTTTCCTATCAAAAGTTATCTGCACTTTTGTTAATCATGACACGTTTTCTTCATACATTTCCTTGCGCACCGGCAACGACACCCAACAGCATCAAAGTTGGCGCCTGCTTGTATACACAACGGCACCTGCAGCCAAATTAGGGAAAATTGGAGGTTCGTTCCCGATTTTGACTGTTTCTCAATGATGCGGACATTGCTTTTTAAAGTTGTTTGGTGTTTTGAAAAGCTTAAACCTTCAGCTTTCCATTAGTGGGTTCAGATTTCAAATAATTGTTCGTAAACACTGCGAAATAACGCTGCATTTATGTAAACAACCGGAACCTGGCCCAGTGCGCTAAAGTGTCATGATTTACAAAAGTGCAGATAACTTTTGATAGGAAAAAGATACATCTCTAAATTTTTGATATGTTGTGTGAAAATGTCCCTGCTTTCGATTGACGCAAAGATTTTGAAAATCGGCGGTTGCCAACATGGTGAAAAAACAGTTTTGGTATAAAAATCCAAGATGGCGGCAAAAATCAATATGGCCGACCCAACTTTTTATAACTGTAAATAGTAGCCCTTTCTTTCCTCTTTTCAACAACATTTTGTTATGAGGTGGTTTTTGGAGAAACTTTTGAGTTATAACGGTTTAAATGAGCCAACAATTGATCAAAATCGAGGGGTCCGCAAAAATGGTTGTGGCTCTAACTAACGGGGGGTCCATCAAATTGATAAACCAAATGCATTTTTCTTACTTTTTTAGGGGGGACTTTCAGAAAATCGCCACCTTAAACATTTTTGAAGACATGGTGTAAATAGTGGGACGGTCTCAGCGAGAGTTACCCCCCTTTTAGGTGGATTAATCATCTTTTAAAATTACCTAAGCTTTTATTCGTCATAATAACATTGTGTTTTAAGTGCGTTTACTATATATGATCAATAAAATTAATTTATATTTTTAGATAGGTGATTTCGAATACTTTGACCCATTCTCACCCCCTCTAAGGGGTGAGATTGGGTCAATTTTCAATCATTTGTAGTTTACTAAGCAATTCATATAACGTGATACTTTCTTGCTAAACTATCATTACCACATAGGAGAGTATACATACCAAATAAAAAGTTATTCCGACTTCAATTTCATTTGTTATTTAACTAACAATCTTTGAGTATCCTTTTTTGACCCATTCTCACCCCCAACTGCAGATCTCTCAACTTCATCGGGAGCACCCGCATACCCGCCGATATACTGAAGGACCGTCGGTTCGGATCGCGGTCACTTCAACTGATTCGCATCGTTCGACCGAATAAGTAACTGTTGTCTTCTACCTCTAGGCCTAACATTTTCGTATGGCACGAAGATTGTCTATGCCCATTAAGAAAAGTTCCTGGACCAACCGGGAATCGAATCCGGCACCCCCAGCGTGGTCATGCTGAATACCCACGTGCCTGTAGCTATATAGGGCCTGTTGTTCTCTACACAAACTCCCGAAAAGACGACGCTCGATACAAAGCAACCGACGCGAACTGCTTCTGTCACCCTGTCTGCCACCAATTATCACCAGGGGCATTGCATGATATCTCTAATGTTTGCGGCGTGAAGTGCTAATATTGCCTTGTTAAATTTAACAATCGAATTTTCTATGAACTTAGTATGAATAGATGATACTACCGGACCGCTCCCGCGCCATAAATATAATTTAAAGTTAGATCATTTGGACTAATCTCCTTGGTGATGTCAGAATGTTATATAGTAATGTTCAGCTTCTGAAATCACTAATAGATATAATAAGTTAAACTTCCGGCTGATGATTCAAAACACCATTGATGTAACTGGGAAAGCGACCGTTGTGTTCCAGTAACAGAAGCTCGAAAGATTCGATAGTTGAGTATTGTCAGATTCTTCATGATCGGAAAGAGGACAATTTAAGTAGACAACAATGTCAATGTTATGTGAAAATAAACTCACGAAGCGGTAAGCCCAACAACAATGTGGAATGTCATAGATATTGTACCGAGAGGATTGGAGAGCGGTACAGGGCAAACAAGCGCACATGGAACAGAATCATATGGCCATGGTTTTTTGAAACTGATAGATGGTTTCATCTATGTTTTTTATAGAATGATGAAATCTGTTCATCAAATACCCTAGTGCTGGTTTCTCGGGTTATGTGGGTTACGAGCCACTAACATTTCATTCTCTCTCTTACTTAACTTCGCTGTATGATGGTTGGGAAGGCTTCGAGAGGGGGTGGGGAGGGGTGTACATGAGTACACTCTAATAGTAAGCGTTCCACCAGCTACCGTCTAAGTTGTTCATTCTCCCCTGGAGGCTCGGGTCCTGGCTAGTACGTAGACTACCCGTTGAGCTCAAGCTCCTGGAAGGGTGGTCGGCTGTTCGAGTCCGTATGAAGTTGATCATCAATATTAACTTCTTTTCTCGTTCAGCCTAGATAGCTGTGTAGTGTCGGTAGCGATTGTCTCAATTGGCTAAGAATAACACTACGGACCGCCTGTTCCGGTGGTAAGAATCCACCAACAGGTGACCCCTAATTCATGGTGTGATGCGGCTTTATGCTTACCGTGCCTAGGAATGAATGGCTAGGGGGGTCTAATAAAACCTAACCGCTAACGGAGCCTGTGGAGTACCAGGGCGCCCTCCACAGTATGTAGCCCTTACTGCGCTAACTGGAGCAATGGTGCAGTGGACCTTGTGTTTCTCCGAGACAATCAGCTGCCCTTCTTTAGTCTCACTTGAGGCTAAATAAGGGCGGGATTATGAAGATGTTGTTAATTAGTTTAAATTTTTACCTATATGGTTTCGCATTATGCGATTTACACAGTGTATTCTGTGTATCCTCGCCTTTGGCGTTTTCCAATCGATACCAATTTGGTTTTATTGTTGCTGTTCTTTGCTGTGCTGTTGTTGCGAAGAGTTTAATCTTACCTAGTTTGGGTAGTGGCTACGGTTAAGATAGCTCAGATCAATCTTCAGCATAAAAGAACAGCAACGATCAATCTTTGCAGACTTATGTAAAATGGTACAGCCCAAGTATCCTTGATACAAGAACCTTACTTTCGTAAGGGAAATTTCTATCTAGGAAACCTTGTGAACCCGGTGTTTGCCACTTTCAGTAAACATGAAATGGCAAACTCGCGTGTCATGCCTCGAGCCTGTGTGCTTGTCAACAATGCAATAGTTGCTACACTCATCTCTGAACTAACCACCAGAGATGTATGTGCTATCACAAATGATGTATCTGTTGGAAACTTCAACAGGAAATACGTCTATTGTTCTGTGTATTTACCGCATGATGAACCATCCCCTACGGATGCTTTCAAACAAGTCATCGCATACTGCACTTCAAAAGGCCTTCCGCTAATTGTTGGCAGTGATGCTAATGCTCACCATATCATCTGGGGCAGCTCAGACATTAACTTGAGAGGCTCCAGTTTGATGGAGTACTTAAGTAGTACAGATCTTGCATTACTTAACATAGGCAACCGCCCAACCTTCATGGTATCTGCTAGAGAGGAAGTATTAGATATAACGCTTTGCTCTAGCAGAATTAGTCACGAGCTGACCAATTGGCATGTGTCAGATGAAGAATCTTTATCTGACCATCGCTACATCTTTTTTGAATATTTAAATGTTACTTCGCAAACATTGCGTTTCAGGAATCCTCGGTCAACAAACTGGGATCTTTATACTGATTTGGTTGCAGCCAAATTTCATGGATATTCACCATCCATTGACAATCCAAGTGATTTAGATGATGCCGTTGATACTACAACGACCATCATCATGGAAGCTTTTGAAGAAGCATGCCCTCTACGGTCTGTGAAGATCACAAGAGGAACCCCTTGGTGGAACTCTGATCTGGCGAAACTCAGGAAACAATGTAGAAAGTGTTGGAACAGACGACGTTCGGCTGGTTCGGAGGCTTTCAGGTCGGCTCGCAAGGCCTACAGGAAAGCTCTCCGGTCTGCTGAACGATCCGGCTGGAAAAACCTTTGTACAAATGTTTCCAGCTTGAGTGAAGTCAGTCGGTTAAACAAAATCCTTGCGAAATCTATGGATTTCCGGGTGAACGAACTTCGTTTGCCAAATGGCGATCTGACTTCCTCTGATGAGGAAGTTCTGGAATGCTTATTCAGCACACACTTCCCTGGATGTGTGGATATTACATCTTCGGATGATCCTGATGTCTTTTCTTGTAGTTATGATTCATTAGCTTCGGCTCGGAGTATTGTAACTATAGAATCGATTGAGTGGGCTCTTAATAGCTTTGCTCCTTTCAAATCTCCTGGGGCAGATGGGATTTATCCTATTTTGCTTCAGAAGGGATTTGATTATTTCAAACATGTTTTGAAAAAACTACTTGTTTGCAGTTTTGCTACAGGGTATATTCCCAAATCCTGGAGGGATATTACTGTAAAGTTTATTCCGAAAGTGGGTCGTGCGTCGTATGAAGAAGCAAAGAGTTTCAGACCTATCAGTTTGACCTCTTTTCTTCTGAAATGCTTAGAACGCATTGTGGATCATCACATCCGTGATGTTCATCTGGCCAACGTGCCTCTTCATGTGAACCAACATGCCTACCAATCTGGTAAGTCCACTGTGACTCTTTTACACAAGGTTGTTTACGATATCGAGAAAGCATTCGCTCAAAAGCAATCTTGTTTGGGTGTTTTCTTAGATATCGAGGGTGCCTTTGACAACGTGGTATATCTCCAATGATTTCCAATTGGATTCACCAAATGCTCAGAAACCGATATCTCTTCTGCGTCTGGCAGGGATTAGGAAATTGAGTGTTTGTGGATGCCCCCAAGGGGGAGTCTTATCACCGCTTTTGTGGAATCTCGTAGCAGATACGCTATTGAGGCAACTCAATAATAGCGGTTTTCCTACTTATGGTTTTGCCGACGACTACCTAACATTGTTAGTTGGTATGTGCATCAGCACCCTTTTCGACCTGATGCAAAACGCCCTTCAGGTAGTTGAGGGTTGGTGTCGCCAATATGGCCTTTCGGTTAATCCGAGTAAAACATCTATTGTTCTTTTCACGGAAAGGCGAAACCGTAATGGCGTTCGACCTTTGCGTCTTTTTGATTCTGAAATCGATGTGACTGAACAGGTAAAGTACGTTGGAGTCATTCTTGATTCCAAGCTTTCCTGGACACCTCACATTGAGTTCAGAATAAAGAAAGCTTGTATGGCCTTCGGGCAATGCCGGCGTACTTTTGGTACAACTTGGGGTCTAAAACCCAAGTATATAAAATGGATTTACACAACTGTGGTTCGGCCAATATTGGCTTATGGATGTCTTGTGTGGTGGCAAAAGGGTGAAGTGAGAACGGTTCAATCAAAATTAGGCCATCTCCAAAGGATGTGCTTAATGGCGATGTCTGGAGCGTTCTCTTCAACTCCTACGGCAGCGCTAGAAGTTCTCTTTGACGTTGCCCCACTACACATTCATCTCAAACAAGAAGCCCTTTCTTGCACTTACCGGTTACGGGTACTCGGTCTACTAGAGGAAACTCCTGTGAACCGCACATCAACACACACCTCTTTGTTTCCACTTTTGGTGAATTGGGACAAAATTGTCCTTGCTCCAAGTGATCTTACAATTGCTTGTAATTTTCCATATAGGACATTTTCCACGAAATTCCCTTCCCGGGAAGAGTGGATATCTGGTTATCTGGAAAGAAGTATTTCAGACGGCATCGTATGTTACACTGATGGCTCCCTTCTCGAAGGTCGAGCAGGTGCTGGTGTTTATTCTCGTGAGCTAAGGCTGTATCAGTCTTGAAAATGCTTTGACATCCATGTGCACAACAGAACATGTGCTCGATGAACAAATTGAGATTTGAAATTATGAAAAGAAATCCACGTACTCCGGTGAGACTCAAACTCACGACGCCCAATTCGCTAGACGGGCGCTTCTATTCCTTCAAGCTACGGAGTCACTCGACTATCTCCGTCGCCAGCAGGCCTAGAACTGAACTCGATTCCACAATCGCACATGGTTATCTTTTTTTCACAATCCAAACCCCCTTCGGATGGGATTAGATGAACATCTAACACATTGTCTGTTGTGCACATGTATGTCAAAGCGGGAGAGGAAGTTATTTTTAATTGTCGAGAGCTTCGGGCACTGCCTTCCAATCACTTATTGGCATTGGCGTATCTAGGATTTTTTCCTAGGGGGTGCCTAGGGGGTGCCAGTTTCAGTGGCTTCCATGTTGCTTTTTTTTGTAAGAAAAAATACCGATCCACCCTCAACTTCTTAGTATAATGATATACTGCATCGCGGAAAAATGAAATATATGGAATTTGTATTTTCAGTTTGAACTTAACTACTTAACAATCATCGCGACAACCCCTGTTTTGTGGATTGAAAACAATCAGGTTCATTAGAACATTTTCGAAGCAAGGAAGCTATAAAATATCCACAAATTTGCGTGTAACTTGTATTCATCGTGACATCCTCTTTGTTTTATTGCATGATAACAACCCTTATAAAAATAATTTTCAAGAAATTTTTTAAGATTTATAAATACTTAAAATTGCAAAATCAGGATACGTATTTGCATTTTTGGTTTGGCCACAACATTAATGGCTAAAAAGCGTTTTTTTAATTAGTTGAATATTACCACTTGGACATGGAAATATTTTTACAGAAAAAATTTGAGTATGATTCTCAAAACTACACAATTCGCACTCGATTATCCTGAGTTCCGTTCTGAAGCTTCACTAACATATTATCAATCCAGTTGAAACCCGGAATTTGGTGCGAGCAACCTTCGATTTTTCTCATCGGGATTACTCTTCAGGCAATTCCTTCGGGAATCCTTTTAGTGAAGCCTTTGGTAATCCATTCGACAATGACAATGGGAACATCCTCACCCTTTTTTTTGGAAATATCTTTGGCATGTCATTTTTTGGACTTTTATTATTTATGCTATTCGGTATTCCTTCGCCAATTCGTCCGAAAACTGCTTCGGAAATTCTCTCATAAATCGTTTCTATAATTTTATTGAAAATTCTTCAGACAATTTCTTCTAGATTTCTTCACTTTTTATGTAAGGAATTCCTGCAGCAGATAATTTCGAAAACCTTCGGTAATTCTGATGTTACTTGCCTTGAACTTTTTTTTGGGAATTTCATCAGCAGTTCATTCGGAAATTTTGGAAACTTCGATTATTGGGAACTTCTTTCGTAATTCCTTTGAAAATTGATTCGGAAAATTTCTTGGAGATTTCCTTATGGAATTTATATGAAAAAAAAAATCTTTAGCGGTTCTCTAAAAATTCTGTCAAGGTGATTCTTTGGCTAATAAACTAATGAACTAATGGAGTTCTTTTTAAATTTTGTTCAAAAATTCCTTTGATGGTTTCGGAAAATTATTTGAGAATTTCTTCAAAATTTGTTTGGTTTTTTTATTGAATATATTTCGGCAATTTATTTTGAAATTGGATTTGGCCAATTTTCTTAAAAAGTCGTAATATTTTCTTCAGGAATTCCTCTGATAATTCTTATACGAATTCTTTTGGCTACTACTTTGAAAGCTCCAGCAATTTCTTTGGGAATTTGTCAGTAGGTTTTTCGTGAATTTCATACGATATTCTTTGACCAAGACCAGTTGAAAATTACTGATTTTCAAATTCAGCAATTTTTGGAAGCAATTAATATAAATATAATTTAATCATAAAGAATTTCAAAAAACCCACGATAAAATTGGCTAATAAATAAGCAAAATAACTGAAAAAGAAATTGTTGAAATAATTTCATAGGAACAGCCATTGAAATTATAGAAAAAATCCAAAGAAATTACTGATGAAATTCTAATGAAACTTCGGCCGAAATTTTCAAAAAAAAACCATGCCGAAGGAATCCTAGAAGAAATGACCATAAAGTAAAGTGGGGCAAAAGTTCGAGTGGGGCAAGAGTTTCTTTTGAAGTTTATGAGCTCAATTCAAATTATTTCTTTCGGGTGTCAAGGTTGTTCGAGCCCTTTTTGAAAAAGAGTCTTTCACTCCAAAAATTATGAAAATTGATCAATATTTCGAGAACTTATGACAAAATGTTGGTTTTTGATCAAAAAATTGTAACATGCGAAGGCCCTTCCAACGCATGGAATGAAATTTTAATGAAATCGAATTCGATATTTTATTTTGGGGCGTAACTAGGTATATTTTGAAGATGCTCTAGCATGTATAACTTTTTGCAAAAAAGATTTGGAAATCGTTGTTTACACATAGTGGGGCAAAAGTTCAAGTCATGTGACAACTTTAGGTATAAACCTTAAATTCTGCAAAATGTACATATTATCTCTAAAAGTGATGGAATTAGTGAGAAAATTCGATTAAAGTTGAAAAAAAAGTTGTTTTATCTGAATTTGGCGGAAAACTACTAATTTTTGGTGCAGTAAATTTAACCCTGATTTGGGTAAAATCAAAATCGAATTTCCAAGTGTATTCCAGTTCCAACATCAAATATTAAGTGGTTTCAGGTATTCCTATTACTAAAGTGTCAAAATAGTGTGCTACGGTTGCGAAATTCCACAAACACTAGATTCGAACTTTTGCCCCAGTGGTGGGGCAAGAGTTCGAATAAAACACACACATACAAAAAGTGTTGTAACTCAAAATTGAAAAGACATTTGGCGTAACTTTGTTCAGCAAAATTTTAGCTCATGGATGGTAGAATCACCACACGGTATTTATTTATTTTTATCTGCTTCGATTTTTTGAAATAGGTTGAATTATCAACTAAGGTCGAACTTTTGCCCCACCTTACTCTACTACGGTCTAGCGAATACGGAGTCGTAGGTTCAAATCTCACCAGAACGCGATTTGTTTTCGCAGATTCATCTCTCAATTTGTCAATTCTAAGTAATTACAAGTTTTTTCCCGTACATTTCTATAGGATACCACTATAGATTTCTCTAGTAATACCTCCTAGGATTTCTCTGGAAATTACAACTATTCCCGAAATTCGTTTAAGGATTCCTCTATAGATTTCTACTGGAAATTCTGGAAGAAGCCCAAAATGATTTCCAGGAGTTAAACCGTGATAAATTTCTATAGTAATCCACGAATAAAAACTCTAGAGGAATTCCTGGATGAGTCTTTAGAAAAATCACTGGAAGAATCAAAGGCATTTCTGGAAGTATCCTAGGAAAACTGCCTAGAACAATCCTAGCAATAATGCCAGGAGTAATCCCAAGAGGGATTCCTGCAGGTATCACAATGAGAATTTCTGGAGGAGACCTAGGAGGCATTCCTGAAATATTAGAAGCAGCAGGAATCGCTTATGGAATCCCAGGAGGAGTTCCTGGATGAAAGTCAAGAGGATTTCCTAGAAGAGTCCAATAAGAAATATTTGGAGAAACCCCAGGATAAAAAAATTGGGATTTCCAGGAGGAAACACCAAAGGTACTTCTGCAAGGCTCCTAGAAAGATTTCCTTGAACAATCCCTGTAAGTTTTTAAATGACACCCTGGAGAATAATTTCTAGAAGAATTCCGGGAGGTATTACAGTCTACAATTCTGGAGGAGTCCTAGGAGGAATTGCTGAAAGAACCCATTAGAAATTTATGAGAGAATCCTTGGATAAAATATCTTCGATAAAAATTCCTGGAGTTATCACCGGAAAGGTTCTCAAAAAGTCACAGGAAAAATCTCAAGAGGTATTCTTAAAAGGACTCTGGGGTGTGTCATTGTAGAAATCGCAGCTGAAATCCTAGGAGAAATAGCTGGAGGAAACTATACAGGAATCTATAGAGAAACCCTATCAGGAATGCCTGGGGAATCCAAAGAAAAAATCTTTAGAATACCTAAAAAGCCCCTGCAAGAACCTCTAGAGGTATTCTGGAAGAATCTATAGAGAAGGCCTTGAAGGAATTGCAGGAGGAATATCTGAAGAAATGTCAGGAAGATTTCCCGGAAGAATTCCAGCTATAATGCTAGGATAAATTCGTAAAGGAATCACTAGAAGAATTTCTGAACGTATCATGAATTTCTGAAGGAATTGCTGGAAGAACCGCAGAAGGAGTTGTTTGAGGTATTCTTGGAGGAAGGCCAAAGGGAGTTTCTTCAGGAAATCCATGAGGAATTTCTGGTGGAATCTTTGAATAAAATCTCTGGAGGAATTCCCGAATGAGACCATAGAGAATTCCCTGGTAGGACAACCAAAGAAATTTCTACAAGAATCCCAGGAAGATTACCTGGAAAGATACCAGCAAAAAAAGCCAGGAGAAAGCTCTAGAAGATTGCGTAGCATAATTTCTGAACTACCACAGTTAGAATTTATTAAGGAAGAATAGCAGGAAGAATCGCAGGAATTGCTAAAGGAATCCCTGCTGGAATATCTGGAGCACTGCTTCCCAAAATCAGATTTCGTGGTGCCCCCTACGTGACGCAGGCTCGCTTTTTCTACTCCTTTTAGCGAGCCTGCAAGAGGCTGGTGCGCCGCGAAAACGGAGTTTGGTAAGTGCGGATCTGGAGGAATTCATAGAGTTCTGGGAGGTATCATAGAAGTTATTTTTAGAGAAATCGTAGAATCAGGAATGCCGGGGATATCCTGATAGAAGTTCCTCTAACAATTGCCTGGAGGATTACCTGCAGATCTCCTTGAAAGAATCGGTAAAAATATACTGGAGGAATCCCTGGTGGATTTACAGGAGGAATTTCTGGAGGAATCTCAGGAAGATTTCCCGAAAGTATTGCAGCAAGTAAGTATGCCAGGTGAAATCCCTGGATGTATTTCTGAAGGAGTCCTAAAGGGAATTGCTTGAACAATTCCAGCTGGAATTCATGGAGGAAGGCCAACAGAAGTTCTTGGAGAAATCCCTTGTGGAATTTCCGGAAGAACCTCTGAAGGAAGTTCTGGTTATATCTGGAAGAATCACCGAACGGATTTTTAGAAAAATCCCAGGGTGATTTTTTTGGAAGAATTTTCGAAAGAACTAGAACCCTAGTAGAATTCCTGAAGGTATCACAGTGAGAGTTTTTGGAGGAGTTCTAAGAGAAATTGCTGGAATCCTAGCCACAGTTCCTGGAGGAAGGCCAATATAAGCTCCTGAAGGAATTTTATGAGAAATCTCTGGAAAAATCTCTGAACAAAATCTCTGAAGGAATTTCTGGAAGAATCACCGGATGAACTTCTGAAAGGATCCAATAATCCCACCAAGAATTCCTGGAAAAAATTCAAGAGAAATTTTTAAAAGAATCCCTAGAAGAATTCCAAGAAGCACCATAGTAAGAATTCCGAATGAAAGCCTACAAGAATTGCTGTATTAATCTCTACAGAAATTTCTAGAATGTGCAACCCTATAAGAAATGCCTGGAGAATTCTGAGAAATGTTTATTAAAGAAATATCGGAAGGAATCCATAAGGAAAGCCTAAAGAAATCACTGTATGAATAGAAAAAGTTATTTCTGGAGGAATCCATGGAGAAGTATGTTGATTGTTCTTCCCAATTTCCAAAAAGGCCAAAACGTACAACAGGCACATAAGTAATTCTGGGTGTGTTTAAGTTTTACAAATTCGAATGTGCCATTGATAAATATTGGAATTTATTATGCGAAATTTTAAATTATGGTGACTGTCATGGGAAAATTCTAGGGGGTGCCAAATTTGTTCTAGGGGGTGCCAGGCACCCCCTGGAACCCCCCCTAGCTACGCCAATGCTTATTGGTATGGCAATTAGTGTGCAGTCGGACTCTCGACGGGTCGGTCCTCGGCCGACCGAATACGGTAAGGGTGACCGTAGCACCTTACAAATGTCAATTTCTTGATTTTGCTTTGGCTGACCAAGCCATGTGGGAATTCCCACATGGCTTGGTCAGCCAAAGCAAAATCAAGAAATTGACATTTGTAAGGTGCTACGGTCACCCTTACCGTATTCGGTCGGCCGAGGACCGACCCGTCGAGAGTCCGACTGCACACTAATTGCCATACCAATAAGTGATTGGAAGGCAGTGCCCGAAGCTCTCGACAATTAAAAATAGCTTCCTCTCCCGCTTTGACATACATGTGCACAACAGACAATGTGTTAGATGTTCATCTAATCCCATCCAAAAGGGGTTTGGATTGTGAAAAGAAGATAACCATGTGCGATTGTGGAATCGAGTTCAGTTCTAGGCCTGCTGGCGACGGAGATAGTCGAGTGACTCCGTAGCTTGTAGGAATAGAAGCGCCCGTCTAGCGAATTGGGAGTCATGAGTTCGAGTCTCACCGGAGTACGTGGATTTCTTTTCATAATTTCAAATCTCAATTTGTTCATCGAGCACATGTTCTGTTGTGCACATGGATGTCAAAGCATTTTCAACAGTGTAATTTCCCACATGGCTTGGTCAGCCAAAGCAAAATCAAGAAATTGACATTTGTATCAGTGTTGAAAATGCTTTGACATCCATGTGCACAACAGAACATGTGCTCGATGAACAAATTGAGAATCTCAATTTGTTCATCGAGCACATGTTCTGTTGTGCACATGGATGTCAAAGCATTTTCAACAGTGTAATTTCCCACATGGCTTGGTCAGCCAAAGCAAAAATCAAGAAATTGACGTTTGTATCAGTCTTACTCACTTGGTAGACACTGCACCGTTTTTCAGGCCGAAATTTTGCTCTTATGTGCGGAGTGCAATCAGCACTTCAGCAGCACGTAATGGGCAAAGTAATATACTTCTGTTCAGATAGCCAGGCTGCTATTAAAGCACTTGCTTCGGCCAACTCCAGGTCGAAGATAGTTATCGCTTGTCGAACTCAAATCGAGGAGCTAAATTCAGCAAACGCTGTTCACTTTCTATGGGTACCTGGTCATTCTTCCATCGCTGGAAATGAATTGGCTGATGAGTTAGCTCGCTCAGGAGCATCACATGACTTCATTGGCCCTGAGCCAGCTATTCCGATATCGAAGTGTTGGATTAAGCTTCAGATTCACACCTGGGCTGTCATTCAACACAGACAATATTGGAATAGTTTGGAGTCATGTCGTCAAACCAAATTGTATAGTGCTGAGCCATCTCTACGGGTGGCGAAGTATCTAACTAATCTGTCTAAGCAGAATTGCAGCATGTTGGTCAAAGCATTGACTGGCCACTGCCGACTCAGCTATCACATGGCGAATATTCAGCAAGCTGATTCATTTGCCTGTGATAGCTGTGAATCCGATTATGGAACTTCGTATCATTTGATATGTAACTGTCCAGTTTTCGCGCAACTGCGTTTCCGAGTATTCGGTAAACACTTATTAAGTGAAACTGACTTCAGAAACCTGAATCTTCAGGATATTCTGTTGTTCTTAACCCGCTGTGGTAAAGAGCTATAGCAAAGATATCCGATATAGGCTATAGGCTCTCTTTCGCTTTATGCGTTATTACAGTGCCCTTTTCAGGGCGCTGTTTGAACCCATTGTGGTACGCTTCCAGGGTATTTTTCCTATTTCCCTACCTGTTCCTATCCCCATCCAAATCCTTTTTCCTTCCTTTTCCCTCAGGTAGATGATGAAATAGGCTGTTATTTTGGCGATGGCACAAATGTCCCAAATGGAGGATACCGTGCCTCTGGAGCCGGCCTTCTGATACCTGGCTAGTACATAGACTACCCGTTGAGCTCAAGCTCCTGGAAGGGTAGGGAGGCCAACTCAACTAGCTGTTGTTCGGCTCGTCATTTTCTATGTAGTTCAAATATGATTCGAAAAACCGTGGAAGTAACGGGATCCCACTTGTCCGCCCCGCACACATCCTTTCAACAATGTTGTCAGGCGTAATATCTCTACCGCATACCTCCTGCATATTCGACCTTTGCTCCACAAAACGTGG